>NC_090879.1:11197757-11210257 GCF_036669935.1 Montipora foliosa
GCTTGCAATGGCGTCGAAAGTGATGTAATGTGAATGGCATTTTAGAGGATCCTTAAACAAAATATACCCTTATGGAGCTCAATAATGGAAAGTCAGTTGGATAAACTAGGCAGGCGGTGAAAAACCAACACCTGGAATCTCAAAAGCGACGAGTAATGGACTTCGACAACAATCTATCGTCCGTCGAGCCGAAATCAAAGTGAGCTGTATTTTCTAAAATGAAATAGCATCCTGTTCGTTGTGAAAGACACAGAAGGTGTCGTCAACATAACGCCTATAGAGTAGAGGGTGATTCGAATGGTTGAAATTATTTAGCCACGTTTCCTCGCGGAAACCAAGAAAAAGATTAGCTAGGAAAGAGAAAGAGAATAATGAAAGAGGAAAGAGAATGATGGTAAACTCTCCTTTCTTGACATACTTGTTGACAACTCTTTGCGTGATTGTGTTTTTTTCAGTTTTCCATAAAAAAACTGACACTGGTCTCTTAACTAATTTCTTTAGTTTTACTCCATCATGCTATAAAATTGGCCTTATCCGAACTCTTATCGACCGAATCTATAAAATCAACAACACCTCCTCCGGCCTTCAAAACGATCTTAATAAACTTTCTGACACCTTGAAACGTAATTCATTTCCCTCACACATTATTGACAGAACTTTCAAGCGGTATCTTGACGGGTCTTTTTCTCAAAAAAGCCGGAACACTAATGATGACAATGATACACATTATTTTAAACTCCCTTTTGTCGGCCATTATTCCAAAATAGCGAAACTTAAACTCCGACAACTTACTAAGCGCTTTTGCAAATCTGACCTAACTATCAAATTAGTTTTCACTTCATTCAAAATTAAAAACATGTTTAGCGTTAAAGATCGTACTCCTGTTGCTCTAAAATCCATGGTAGTTTACCAATTTTCTTGTGCGGGTTGTAATTCCCGTTATATTGGCGAAACTAGTCGCCACTTTTCTACCAGGATAAAGGAACCCACGGAAAGCGATAAAAACTCGCATATTTTTAAGCATTTCAACACATCTTCTTTATGTAAGAACAAATACTCCCCTTCGTGCTTTAGTATTCTGGATTCTGCCAGCAACTCAATTGATTTAAAACTCAAAGAAGCTAAATAAATAAGATCAAACCGGAACTTAACAAACAATTGCAGCATTACAACACTTTTCTCACGTTTTAGTTTACACCTTGATGTTTGGTGTCACGCTGTAAATAGTACCCGCCATTGTATTACGTCATGTAATAATTTTTTCATCTGCCCGTAGACTTTATAACTGTTCACACTTAGGAACTCATTAAACTGATGATGGCATAAGCATGCCGAAACATGTCTTTTAAAAAAGTTGTCTGTTTCTTACAGTATTTATCATACTTGCTACTATTGCGACCTTATGGAAATATTTTTGTAATAATAATGATAATCATATAATGGCATTTTAATAAGTGTTTACTCCAAACGATTGCATGAATTATAGAAATGAACACTTTTTGTACACCAACGACTATAACGAATATTTTCTTTAAATTTGTACTTTTTTATGAGATAAACTAAGAATAAAGCCAGGATCCGAGCCAGGATTCGAGCCAGGATCCGAGCTAGGATCCGAGCCAGGATTCGAGACCTAACCGAGACCTAACCTAACCTAACCGAGACCTACCCTAACCGTAACTAGACCTAACTAGATTAGAACCAACCTAAATAGACCTAACCTAACCGATTCGAGACCTAACCTAACCGAGAGATTCGAGAATAAATAGCGGAGAAAGCTCATCTTAGCTCGAATCCTGGCTGAAATCCTGGCTCGGATCCTAGCTCGTGACTCGAAGTTTAGGTATCCTCCTTTTTTATAATGTCTAATTAGGCTTGCTTAAGATTTTTACATTAATGTAAAATATTCTAAGTTAATTATTATTATTATTATTATTATTATTTTTATTATTTTTATTATCATTATTATTATTATTATTATTTTTATTATTATACATATTATTCAGAAATAAAGATATCATAGTTCTCAAAAAGTCCTTCAAATTTAGAAAAACCAGGACATCACGAAATCAGGAATCAGGACATCACGAAACTCTATTATTTCCGAACAGTATGTGCGAAAACTTCAATTTTTTACTTTATGATGCGTACAAAGAAAGTTTTTCATTAATGCTCGCAGAAAAATGTATGTGTTTTAATTGCATTGATTTGGTCATTAAAATCCTTGTTGAGAAATCAGAAGTCTACGTTAACAGCACACACCAGGGGCCGGTTGTTGGAAGCCTGGTTAGCGCTAACCGTTGGTTAAGAGGTATCAAATCCTATACGTTTCCATGGTATTTAACGCTGGTTAGCGATAACCATGCTTCGAGCAACCCGGGCCAGGGCAACTCCTTAGCATCTGGCTAGAAATATTCTTCTTACTTTTTCCTCCGGCCGCGCGTTAGCCAGTTGATAAGGGCCAGTCTCTTGCTTTCTTATTCGCTGAGAAACATTTACCTTGGTTTGAATACTTTTGCTTTTGTGTAATTTTTCCAGCTTTTTGGTGTTCTGTTTCAGTTTTTCTTATTGTTTTCTTTGAGACTATCAAATCCACTGTCATCCATTTTTGTTTTGATTTGTTTGCTCTGAGTCGTTCCGGTAGAGCCTATGGAGGACAATTGGGATTAATTGTATTGCTCTTATCTATTAATTAAGTAGAATCGAGTAAAGCCGTGATCAGCGAATCCTGAGAACAAAACTGCAATATAAGCTAAAATGGAATTCATTGAATTGTTCTTGTTTAATTCGAATGCAGTACTGTTGCTGATAGTACTCAGTTAAAAAGTAGTATGAACATGAGTACCACGTTACCCAGTTTTGGACTAGTTTTCATATACATTGCGTTTCATGTTTTTATTTCTAGGGATCTTTATAACAATGGAATAACTCAACTCCCAGAAAATGTTTTCTCAGGACTCACACATCTATTTTGGCTGTAAGTATATTGCCCCAAGTAAACTTTTAAGATATGACACAGCTTTACGCCTGGATACTCCACAAAGCATTGTCCACTGTCATCTATTTTTCCTTTGATTTGATCGCTCTGAGTCGATTGTGCGGGCTCCATGGAGGTCATTTGGGCTTAATTGTTCTGCTCTTATCTAAGTAGAATCGAGTACAGCCGTGATCATCGAATGCTGAGAACGAAACTGCAATAAAAGCTAAAATTGAATTCCAAGGAATTGTTCTTGTTTAATTCGAATTCTGTACTGCTGCTGAGTGTTCTTTAAAAAGTAGTGTACCGTGAGTTAAAACTTCGTTACTTAGTTTTGGACTAGTTTTCATGTACATTACGTTTCATGTTTTCATTTCTAGAAGACTTGATAACAATGAAATAACTCAACTCCCAGAAAATGTTTTCTCAGGACTCACAAGGCTAACTGGGCTGTAATTGTATTGGCCCAAATAAACTCGCCTTTCACAATATAACATGGCTATGTGCCTGGTCACTGCATAAAGAACAGTGTGAGTTACTTACAAAGCGACTCACACAGCTGATTTAAACTAAGTGTCAATAGTAATAAATAACCCTTTTTGGGTCTAAAATTAAAGATGCATTTAGACCTTAATCTTGTAATATTAATCTTTAATCAAAATAATTGCCACTAGCGCATAAATGCTAATCCTGTTTTTCCAGGATGTCATTTTATTCTTTTTGTAACACCTATTTATGCCCTTTCTCCCTCTCCAAATGAGGAATACCTTTAAATGTTGGGCTGCATTACCTGATCTCGCTTGCTGGGCATTTAGAAAAAGATAGTAACCACCAAGTGGAGTGAAATGGCTCACGACAAAGGCCCAGAGCCCGTTTAATCAAAAAAGTTTTCCATTTAATTACAAAATTACTTGGTTCAAGAAAAAATCTAATAAGCCTCGTAAAGGCGAGGGCACAAAACTCGCCATGCAGAATGATGGATATCATACTGCCGCCCCACCCGAGGGAAATGCAGCCCCCCAAAATTTGGACAAAAACAAAAGCATCTTTACTTGCCAAAAATCCGAAAGATATAAGAGGTCACATGCGCCTCCTCGACGAAAGTTTATCTATTCCAACTAAGGAACTAGAACTGCTGCCCTTGCAAATCAGTTCAAGTACCTATGGATAAGAAGGTGTTCAGAGCTACAATTGAATGCCTAATACGTCTATTTGGTCTTAAAAGAGAAAATATAACTGAAAAGAAGAGCTGCTGCTCTTGCCAATCAGTTCAAGTAGCAAATTGGCAAGAAAGTAGTCAGTTTTTGCCTAAAATACTAAGAAACCTTGTATTAAAATAACTGCACGACCAAAGAGAACTGCCGTCCTTGCAAGTCAGTTACAGAAACCATGAAAAGAAAAGAAAAATCAGGCCCTTAGCCTAGAAGTAGGACAATGGGGAACAGCTGCCCATGCTGATCAGAACCCCATAATCCTATGTATATAAGTACAGGAAATGATGGGACTGCTGCCCTCACTATTTAGTCCCATCATTTTCAAGTAACCCTTGCACAGCCTCCCCCGCATGCTATGCAAGAATTACTTACAAATATTATTATGTTGTATTATGTGGAAAGCGACGGTATTCTAATACATTTTAAAAAAAGGCATTCGACTTCCAGCGACCCAAAGCCCTTATTTGAGCATCAGACATTCCCAACTCTGCAGTAAATGAGGCGGTACCAATGAGAAAGCTAGGACCTTTATAACGGGTGGAGTCCAGTCCACAAGTCGTTAATGAAAGACAAAGAAGGTCTGCAGAAACTTTTATATGAAAGGGATTTTTATCTGGATTCAGGAAAGGTGGGCCCGGTCTTTTTCCTCCAGCAAAAATTGCGCAGGCCAACAAGAATTCTGGCGATGCAAAAAGATTTTAAGGGGACGTTGGTTGTAGCTGTGTTGGAAATTGCCAAAAGTAATCTTTAGAGCGACAACATATTTGGAAAAATCAACCAGTTTAGAAACATTATGAGCCTGTAGTATAAGATTGCTACCATCCTTAGCTGAGTTGTAGGTCATATCACCAATTCTAAGGAAGGCAAAGAAGGCTGTTGTACACATGGCTCTAAACTGACAACATTGATACTCAGAAATAGAAAGTACAGCGGAAGACTCAATCAATTTTTGGAGAACTGGGATAGTAATAGGCAAGCGAGCATCTAAACGGTAAGCAAGTTTGTTATAACCCTTGAGCATTTGAACGAGGAAGACGGCCTTTGTAGGATCTGAATAACTGAGAAATTTATGTGAGTAAACAAGAGCAGACACGTAGGAACTTAGAGTTGATGAAGCATAATTTATATTATACATGAAAGCAATAAAAATAGCCAATTTATGAGGTGAGATGGGAAAGGAGTTGGAAACGAACTGGAAAATTGTGTTTAAGAATTGGTAAAAAGGCTTCCAAGCACACCGATAAGTTGGAATAGAGGAAGGTTGGAGGCTGGACCTAGCAAGCATGGACACTGTTGAACCGATGCTGATTGCCGATGCTGGGGAATCTCTGTAGGCAAGGGGTCCATGTGAGCTGGCGCTAGTTGTCTGAAGGTCTACACCTGCAAGCGAGACAGAGCATCAGCTAGGTTGTTATGAACTCCCCGGATGTGCCTAGCCTTGCAAAGAATATTGTGATGTAAACATATTGAAATAAGCTTCCGAACAAAGGCCATCAAATATTTATCCTTGCATGTTTGTCTGTTGATCAAGTGAACCAAGGATTCATTATCAGTAAAAAAAGCAATATGCCCTGATTACCCACGGCTTCGCCGAAAGGTACATTCTTAAGACAATAGGTTGCCAGAGATATCGGTGAATATATTTAATTTGGAGGAATTGAGACATAAGTCTTCCAAGAAAAAAAACCTTCCATTGAAATCCAAGAAAAAGGACAGCAATGTTTTGAGACCCTCTTTTACCTCGCGATTAAGTCTAATGTAATGATCCGGCAAACGCACACCCACCGTCAAGTCAATTAGACGTATTAAAAAGGCTCGACCTGGCCTTATCACTGAACAAGCAAAATTTAGGAGGCCGTTGAGGGACTGCACCTGCACTCTCTTGGGGATTCAGGATGGCTTAGTGGTTAGCAACCGTGCTTTCCACCTGTGCGAGCCGGGTTTCAGTCGATCTCGACCTGACTCCCAGGGTTTTTCTCCGGGTACTCCGGTTTTCCTCCCTCAGAAAAATCGACTCGCAGCCTATTCTATCTGGCTGTGGTGCTGTGCTCCGAGGTCATACATGGGTCGTATTCAGGGGCCGTGCGCCTAGCCTGCAGCACAGCTCTCTCGGTCCCTTAGCAATTCAGTCTCCGACTGCGAGTAAGGGTGTTTAGCAGGTCAGGTATTATTAAGGTGACCTTTTTGCGGTGGATAAAATCTGAGATCTGGGGAATACACTTTGCGATCTTATCATGAGGTAAACAAGCCTCCAAAAGAAGGGAGGCCAATTCAATACCCGCAAAAGACATGGTAGTGGAAGGGCCACACGTCTTCTCTGGTGCTATGGGAATACCCAGGTAAGAGCAAAGTGACATTAACAAATCCAACTGTTGTTGACAGAGTTGCTCAGTAGAAGCAACTAGGAGGTAATCATCAAGCCGGATGTGTAAAATGTAATAAATGTTTAGCTTATTACGAGCAATCGATTCCACAGCAGTGCTAAACATTTTAAAAGTTAACCGGCAAGTGGAACAACCCACTGGCATGCATCGGTCATAGTAATACAGCCCCCTCCACTGCATCCCAACGAGACCGTAATCATCAGGCCCCTGTTGTTCGAAATCCGATTAGCGTTAGCCTACGATTAAATAGTCCTAATCAACGGAATAAATTTACCCTTCGATTAAATTCTGTTCCTCAAAACTTGATTAACACTATCCAAGGAATAAACTAAGGGTTAAATTTAACACACCTAGCAAGGTGGATTAACTCACTAATCGAGGGAAATTTTCCCCAAACAAAAAAAGATGGCGGACCTACTGTTTGGTGGTTTGGGCTTAATGCCGGGTCCAGTTAGAAGAAAAGCGAGAGAATTCAGGCTCCACGATGATTTTTCTTTAGACGAATACACTGACGACGAGTTCAGAAGTCGATATCGTTTTGGCCGAGAGTCAATTGAACTTTTGATCGACCTTCTTCGTGACGACCTTGAAAGGGCCACCGCTCGAAACCATGCCTTGTCAACAACTGTACAAGTCCTTGCTGCGTTGCGGTTTTATGCCTCCGGAAGCTTTCTGCAAGTTATTGGAGATACCATTGGTTTGTCAAAGTCGACCGTGTCTCGCATCATCAGCAAAGTTTCCTATGCCCTCGCACAAAAACAAGTACACTTCATCAAGTGGCCATCGAACAAAGCCGAAATTGTTCAAACTAAAGGAGGCTTTTACGACAAGGGAGGGTTCCCTGGGGTGATTGGCTGTGTGGACGGCACGCACGTTAAGATTCAGGGACCAACCGAAAACGAAAATGACTATGTCAACCGAAAGGGGTTTCATTCAATTAATGTGCAAGCGATTTGCAATCACAAAGGTATGTAAAAATGGCATTCAACAAATTTAAGCTTAAGCTTACAACAGAAGCCATTATTACTATTCATTTAGTATAAGCTAAAATTCATCATGCAAGCTGCTGTAGGATCCGCTAAAATGTGGTTCAGTTGAATGTAAACAACAAAGTTGCGCTGCCTTCGTGACAGCGCGCGTTGTCAATTTCAAATGTGGAATGTGAGGGAGCTTTTACAGTAAACTTGGAATGCGACAAATTTTAAGATATTAAATTCAAAGACTTATCTTTTCCAGGCACGTATCCAGACTTTTCGCTCGGTCAGAAAAAGTAAAGCGGCTGTCAAATCAAAACAACGTAGACAACGCGCCAAAGAAAAATAAAATGGCCCGTCGTCTGTGTGCAAACGTAATCACATGACAAGTTTCGTAACCTAGGAACAACCGTATTGTTTACATACCTGTCTCAAACGCATTCAAGCCGCTGAAACCTGACGTGTCTTCAAACACTTCAATAATCTCTCTACTTGAAGCACTTATGGGTTTCGGCGGCGGCCCTCCCCTAGTCTTCTTCGACTCTCTCTTGAATTCAGAGAATTCTTTTTTCGCGGTACTGTGAAGATTTTTCCACTTCTCCTTCACCTCGGACACCGTACGGTTTGCTGTTCCCACTGCATTAACAGCTCGCGTAATGTCTTCCCAGATTTCTTGTTTCTTTTTGTTGGTGACGTTATTTGTTAGTTTAGACAGAATAGTTTCAAGGTTTTTTTTAACATTTTCAGCGATCACGCCAATTTCGTAAACGGAAAAGTTGGGTTTTCCTTTTCTTTCTTTTGCTTCGGAGTTGATTTCTTCACGTTCCGCGACACATTCCACATTATTTTTTTCGCCCGCGTAGCTGCGAAGCGGCAAATAACTGGTTTTACTGGTTTAATCCGAGCTTAGTCGGGGGATAGTTAATCGAGGATTAAATCTGCTATCAAAAACAGCTTTTTATCCTTGGATTAGTTATCCCAGCAATAACAAATTTAATCACGGAATAAACGCTAATCATGGGTTAGTTTAATCGGCTATCGAACAACCGGGGCCAGGGAGAATGGGGATAATCAGGAATGCATTTTTAACATCTGTCTTGCCCAAAAAACAACCTGGACTAGCATTTTTAATCAGTTGGAGGGTCTCCTCAATTGTAGCATATTTAACACTGGTATGATCTGAGGAAATGCCGTCGTTAACAAAGAAACCGTTAGGAAAAGACAAATGATGGATTAAGCGAAATTCACCCAGACCTTCTCTGGGACTAAGCCGAGAGGTGAATCCAGAAGGCAGTTAGAGGAGGAGGCTGGAAAGGACCTGCCAATTTATGGGCTTCCAGCTCTTTTTGGAGCTTAGCATCAACAGCTGACATTAAATTCGCAGCTGTTCGAGATTTACTCTCCCCTTGAAAGTGAGCCGGAAAACCCTGAGTAAAACCAAATGACAAAAATTCAACAGTGGAAGGGTTGTACCTATCTAAAAGAAACCTAATCTCTTCACTTTTACTGGAGTGGGGAAGCTGGGAGGGTGAGGACTTGGCAGGTCGGAGCTGAGAACTGGCAATTCTTGATGAGCCACGAAAAGTGCATTTTGAAGTTGGATGTGACCCCTCGCACTTTCGATCCTTATGGAATTTAAAACAATATCCTTTCGGGACAAAATCTGCCTTTCCTTTTCGTGGATGAGCTGGGTTTTGGAGTGGTCGTCGCAGAGAAACTTCCTACTTAAGCCACAACTCGCCATGGATTCGATCCCAGGCAAGAGCAGCACGGTGTGCCTGCCTCAGAAAACGAAAATTCTCGTCGTAAAATGTCCAGTTGTGGCCCTTCCCAGCCAAGTCCTGGATTATCTCCCCATATTTCATGAGGGCGGGGGCCTTATAAGGGAGTTGTTTTGTGTAAGCCCCCACAAGAACACGAAAACTGCTTAGCGTTGTTTCAATTGTCATTACTTTTTTGTTTTTAGACAATGGTTCAAGGGAAAGAGGGGGATTTAACTACTCTCTGAATTATTAACGGTTATTCCATATTGATCGGCCAACACAGGGTTGGCAAGTAGTGAACCAAAGTCTACATATTCAACCTTCCAAAGTTTCGCCCGTATTTTTTCTGATAAACGGGCATTCACTGGTAGACTCACGGATTGAAACAACTGACCTGGCACCGGGTTGGATGCTGAAACTTGGGGAATCCGCCCTGTCAAGGCAGCCGAAGCATCGGCCAAGCTATTTTGAACAACAGTGGAGGAAGCCTCCTCAGTATTCTGGCCAACGGAGGAACTGACTGGAACCTCTTGTAAAGTTGATAATGCTGCTGGAGACGGATTGCTGGAAGCCTCAGCACTAGATAAACGACAGGAAACTTCCTCTGCAACTGGGGTTATCAAGGTCTCCATACACTGTGGTGATAACATGGATTGCACCGACTCTGCTAGCACAAACTCATTTGGGTGGGTAGAGACATCAGGGTCAGGCACTAATGCGATAGACTGAACTTGTGTTGACCGTTCTGTCCTTGCAGGAACAGCCCCCACAGCCGCGCTGCTGGCTTAGACACTGGATCAAGGGCTGCTACGTTTCGTGAGGGTAGTTAAGATGTACAGCGACTGGACTTGGCGTTTGGCATGATGACAATCTGCAAAACCAAAACACAGGACCCAGAACCAAACGAAAACCAAAGCAGCAAGACTGTATTATACTAAATGAGATCGAAAGGGTGAAGTGGGAAGGAAATTTAAAATTAACCTAGCGGGCACACAAAACCATGTCAAGACACAAAGTCGACGCGTTAATTGACCCTTGATGCCAGAATAGAAAAACAAAGCTAGCATAACTACATATGACTAGCCACAAGCCTGCATAACTATATATGGCTGACCATAGAAGAACAGGGCTAGGATATCTACATATCACAAGCCAGCATAACTACATATGCATAGCTATGAAAGAAATAACACTAGGATAACTACATATCACTAGCCACAAGCCAGCATACCTACATATGCATGGCTATGAAAGAAATCAAGCTAGGATAACTAAATATAACCAATCACCAGCCAGCATAACTACATGTGCATATACCACTAGCAGAAGCCAGCATAACTACATGCGACCAGCACAAAATTATTCAATCATAACTACATATGACTAGAGAGAAATTTGCGAACATAGCAAGAGATATGGAAACCCTGCTGGTGAAAATGAATGGCTCACAATAAAAGATCAAACATAGAGAACCTAAAACATTACTATGGAAATAACAGCCACTTTGTTAACAAATGAGGTTTAATTCCTCCTGAAATACACATAAGGCCAATAAAAAGGGCAAAAATAAGAGCCAAAAATCATTTCGAAGAAAATTATCAAACATGACTAAAAGCCAGCGTGAAAAACAATGGGTCAATTCTCGTGAAGACCGACAGCTTTATTGTCCGCTAAATAGAAATCTTTATGGGGATTATTAAACTCAGGATGACGAAAACAAAAAACGTTGGGTAAATCAGCTAAAACAACACTAACATATTGGTTCAGAACCGTTGCGTTACGCCAAAACGACATAGCATGCGGAAAGAAAATGCTACTAAAAAATCGCACTTAGGCAGACGCAGCAGATCTTCGATCGCAGAGCCGACCGTCTGCGGTGGAAGTTTCAAAAGGTCGTTAGAACCTATTTCCAAGATAGCAATATCTGGAGCAAGGTCCCTGACCGCGTGAAGGTCATTCGCCCGTAGCGTCTGCACAGTTCGTCCGCCAATGCCATGTAAGCAAACCGAAGCAAACATTAGTTTTGGCGTCCAGGAAATGAAAAAATATCGAATAAATTCGTATGATTATTACTATAAGTACTATTTTTATAGTAATGGAAGTAATAATGATAATGATGAAAATGATATTTTAATAAGTATTTTGTCCAAATGGTTCCATAAATTATAGAAACGAACACTTTTTATACACCACGGATATAAGTTGAAGTTGAAGTTCCAAGGAGACAAGCTTTTTGTAGCGTTCCGAAATGGGTTTTTTCGCTAACTTGAGTAAGCCAAGATTCGAATATTTTAGAGATTGTCCCAAGCGATCCAATCACAATAGGTATAACTTTAACTCCTTTACAGTTCCAAGTTCGCTCCAATTTCATATTTTACGTCTTGATAACGGCTAATTTTCTCTGTTTCCGCTTTTAGGATTCTCGTATCAAAAGGATATGTTACCTCAATAATCACATTATTATTATTATTATTATTATTATTATTATTATTGTTATTATTATTATTATTATTCTTATTTAGATATAAAGATTTTATAGTTCTCAAAAAGCCCTCTAAATTTAGAACAATCAGGACATCATGAAATTCTACTATTTCCGAACACTATGCGCAAAAACTTCGATTTTTTACTTTATGAGCCGTACGGAGGAAGTTTTTCATTAATGCTCACGGAAAAATGTATGTGTTTCAATTGCACTGATTTGGTCATTAAAATCCTTGTTCAGATATCAGAAGTCTACGTTAACAGCACACACTAAGGCAACTCCTTAGCATCTGGATATTTTTTTAATTTTTCCTCCGCCCGCGCATTAGCCAGTTGGTGAGGGCCAGTCTCTTGTCTTATTATTTGCTGAGAAAAGTTTACCTTTGTTTGAATACTTTTGATTTTGTATGATTTTTCGAGCTTTTTTGTATTCTGTTTTAGTTTTTGTTATTGTTTTCTTTGAAACCATCAAATCCACTGTCGTCCATTTTTGTTTTGATTTGTTCGCGCTGAATCGTTCCTGTAGACCCTATGGAGGACAATTGGAATTAATTGTATTCCTCTTATCTATTAAGTAAGTAGAATCGAGTAGGGCCGTGATCAGCAAATGCTGAGAACGAAACTGCAATATAAGCTAAAATGAAATTCACTGAATTGTTCTTGTTTAATTTGAATCACAATATGACACAGCTTTGCGCGTGGAT
>NC_090879.1:11212757-11227757 GCF_036669935.1 Montipora foliosa
TAGCAGTAACACAGGCAAATGTCCATATAGAGAACCCACAATACCCAATACTTTAACTATACAGTGAAGTGTGTAGAAGTTAAAAAAACCAACATTTGAATTCATTTGTGTTAATTGTTGATTTCAGTTTACAGTGTCCTCAATTAGTGCTCCAGCGCTAGACCGACTAGACACTTAAATAAAGTTCCTTTCCTTTCCTTTCCTTTCCTTCTGTATCTTATCTGAAACGGGAGCCGGTATACCCTTGCATCTTTTTTGTTGCTTTTGCAAAACCTCTTATTTGTTCTTAGCCAGGTCCCCTGTTTTTAAATGAAGGAGCCCATGAAAAAAATCAAGTTGATTGCCACTGATACACATTTCCTTCGTAATAACATTATACATATTAGGTACAAATAAAGATTCTATAGTTCTCAAATAGTCCTCCAATTTTAGAACTATCAGAGTATCGTAAAACAATATTATTCCGATTACCACGCGAGAACACTTCGACTTTTTCGTTATGATCCGTAAAGCGAACTTTTCGTGATCATTGCTAGGAAAAATGTATGTCTTGACTGTCTTTACACTGTATTCATCATCGACATTACAAACCTTCATTATTCTGTAAGAAAGTTCACCTAAGTTAGAATACTCTTGATTTCATATTAGTTTTTTTGATTTTTTTGTTTTAGATTATTGGCATTGCTTTCCTTAAAACTAGCAAATCCATTGTCTGCTAACTCTTTTAGGACAATTGGAATGTACTGCTCTTATTACTGGGTTGCCAAACCGAGTCAAAATCTGCGTTTCATTTCGTCGTTTTCTTATTATTTTTATTATTTTTCCTTTTCATGAAAAGTGTGTCTCGTCCCTCCCCTGCTAAGTAGTGTCTTTGTGTGTAGAGGGTTTTGCGCGTATGTGTGGTAAGTTTGAGGGGGTACTAGAAATGCATAGAGTTTATCCGGTGGACACAGTAGAATATTTAACTGAACCCGCAATGGCGTCGAAAGTCATTGCAACGCGAATGGCGTTTTAGTGGAAATTGATGGAAAGTCAATCGGATAAACAAGACAGGCGGTGAAAAATAAATATCTGGAATCTTCAAAGCGACGAGTAATGGTCTTCGACAACAGTTGCATCTTTCGCCGTCGGATATCACCAAGTGAGCTTTGTTTCTAATGTTATTTGGCTAACTGTACAAGACTGAAACCAAATGGCAAATTTTGTATGGGTGTAAAAGGAATCGACCGCCTCGAATGCATCACATGTTTACTGAAGTCGCATCTCAGTTGCCTGGCAATTTACAATTATTTTGTACTCAACTCAGCACAGTCTTCAGGTTTAAAAAAAATTGGAAATATGACAATGAAGAATTCTTTGAAAAAAAGCTTGTTGTCTCTTTTGTGCTCCATTATTCACGGACAAGGTTTTTTCGAAAAGGGTTTTAAGATCTTGAACTGTGAGACTGAAATTTATTTAATTGCTGATGTTTCTTGTTTGCACGCACGCAATTGAAATAGGAAGGGTTTTTTGCCGCTAATATCAAATATTTTGTTTGTTTCAATACATTTTACACTGGATTAGGTTTTTGTGACATTTTTCGTTCAAATGAACGCCCCAAAATAAAGCTTTTTAACGACTTGTAAGTGGAATAGTTTTTGCAATTTAATATCCTCTGTCCAAAATTTGCATAAGAAGCTTGAAATAAACATTGCCACAGGAAATTTAGTCGCTAATTTACCTCTTCGTCGAGTTCCTGTTAATATTTTATAAACTGTGCTGTTATGTACAACACTGAAACCAAACGGCAAATTCTCTGGTAACTTTTTCGAGTTGGATACCAGAGACGGAATCGAACACCTTGAGTAGTCTGTGTTTACAATTTTCTGGCCATTTATAATTTTATTTATTTGTACTCAACTATGCACAGTCTTCTGGTAAAAAAAAAAAAAAAAACAATTTGAAATTTGACTAATTCTTGTTAGTCAAGAATTATTTGAATGAAAGCTTGTTGCCCATTTTTTTGCTTCATGATTGAAAGAAATGGTTCTTCAGTGAGTGGATTGATCAACATTCTTCAGAGAAGAGTCCAATCTCGGCTCAATAACCCGACAAAGAAGGCTTCCCGACTCGAGAGATGAAATATAAATATTCAGTTAACTATTATAACAAAATTAAATCAAAGTCTGTCTGAGACATCTCATTGACCACCTCAAAGGCCCAGGGAGAAAAACAAAACTTCTATTTGTTAGACAAATAATCTCTTTATGCCTCTTCTCCCTCTCCAACTAAGGAATACCTTTGAATGTTGCTGCTGCATTACCTGAGCTCGTTTACTGAGCATTCAGAAAAAAGGTAGTAACCACCAAGTGGGGTGAAATGACTCAAGACAAAGGCCCAGAGCCCGTTTAATCAATAAAGTTTTCCACTTAATTACAAATTTACTTGGTTCAAGAAAAAATGTAATGAGCCTCGTAAAGGCGAGGGCACAAAACTCGCCATGCAAAATGATAGATATTATATTGCCGCCCTACCCGAGGGAAATGCAGCCCCCAAAAATTTGGACAAAAACAAAAGCATCTTTACTTGCGAAAAATCCGAAAGATATAAGAGGTCACATGCGCCTCCTCGACGAAAGTTTATCTATTCCAACTAGGAAGTAGAGCTGCTGCCCTTGCAAATCAGTTCAAGTAGCTATGGATAAGAAGGTGTTCAGAGCTACAATTGAATGCCTAATACGTCTAGTAGGTCTTAAAAGAGACAATATAACTGAAAAGATCGGCTGCCCTTGCCAATCAGTTCAAGTAGCAAATTGGCAAGAAATTAAGTAGTCACAGTTTTTGCCTAAAATACTAAGAAACCTTGTATTAAAATAACTGGACGAACAAAGAGAACTGCTGTCCTTGCAAGTCAGTTCTAGAAACCATGAAAAGAAAAGAAAAATCAGGCCCTTAGCCTGGACGTAAGACAATGGGGAACTGCTGCCCATGCTAATCAGAACCCCATAATCCTATGTATATAAGTACAGGGAAATGATGGGACTGCTGCCCTCGCTATTTAGTCCCATCATTTTCAAGTAACCCTTGCACAGCCTCCCCCGCATGCTATGCAAGAATTACTTACAAATATTATTATGTTGTATTATGTGGAAAGCGACGGTATTCTAATTCGTTTAAAAAAAAGGCATTCGACTTCCAGCGACCCAAAGCCCTTATTTGAGCATCAGACATTCCCAACTCTGCAGTAAATGAGGCGGCACCAATGAGAAAGCTAGGACCTTTATAACGCGTGAAGTCCAGTCCACAAGTCGTTAATGAAAGAGAAAGAAGGTCTGCGGAAACTTTTCTAGGAAAGGGATTTTTATCTGGATTCAGGAAAGGTGGGCTCGGTCTCTTTCCTCCAGCAAAAATTGCGCCGGCCAACAAGAATCCTGGCGATGCAAAAAGATTTTAAGGGGACGTTGGTTGTAGCTGTGTTGGAAATTGCCAAAAGTAATCTTAAGAGCAACAACATATTTGGAAAAATCAACCAGTTTAGAAACATGATGAGCCTGTAGTATAAGATTGCTAGCATCCTTAGTTGAGTTGTAGGTCATATCACCAATTCTAAGGAAGGCAAAGAAGGCTGTTGTACACATGGCTCTTAACTGACAACATTGATACTCAGAAATAGAAAGTGCAGGGGAAGACTCAATCAACTTTTGGAGAACTGGGATAGTAATAGGCAAGCAAGCGTCTAAACGGTAACCAAGTTTGTTATAACCCTTGAGCATTTGAACGAGGAAGACGGCCTTTGTAGGATCTGAATAACTGAGAAATTTATGTGAGTAAACAAGAGCAAACACGTAGGAACTTAGTGTTGATGGAGCATAATTTCTATTATACATGAAAGCAATAAAAATAGCCAATTTATGAGGTGAGATGAGAAAGGAGTTGGAAACGAACTGGAAAATTGTGTTTAAGAATTGGTAAAAAGGCTTCCAAGCACACCTATAAGTTGGAATAGAGAAAGGTTGGAGGCTGGACCTAGCGAGCATGGACACTATTGAACCCAATTCTGAGGCTGCCGATGCTGGGGAATCTCTGTAGGCAAGGGGTCTATGTGAGCTGGAGCTAGTTGTCTGAAGGTCTACACCTGCAAGCGAGACAGAGCATGAGCTAGGCTGTTATGAACTCCTCGGATGTGCCTAGCCTTGCAAAGAATATTGTGATGTAAACATATTGAAATAAGCTTCCGAAAAAAGGCCATCAAATATTTATCCTTGCATGTTTGTCTGTTGATCAAGTGAACCAAAGATTCATTATCAGTAAAAAAAGCAATATGCACTGATTACCCATGGCTTCGCCCCAAAGGCACAGACTTAAGACAATAGGATAAAACTCTAGAGTCGCAATATTCTGGTCCAGTTGGGCTTCGTGACAGGGCGCGTTGTCAATTTCAAATGTGGAATGTGAGGGAGCTTTTACAGTAAACTTGGAATGCGATAAATTTTAAGTTATTAAATACAAAGACTTATCTTTTCCACGCACGTATCCAGACTTTTCGTTCGGTCAGAAAAAGTAAAGCGTCTGTCAAATCAAAACAATGTAGACAACGCGCCAAAGAAAAACAAATATGGCCCGTCGTCTGTGTGCAAATATAATCACATGACAAGTTTCGTAACCTAGGAACAACCGTATTGTTTACATACATGTCTCAAACGCATTCAAGCCGCTGAAACCTGGCGTGTCTTCAAACACTTCAATAATCTCTCTACTTGAAGCACTTACGGGTTTCGGCGGCGGCCCTCCTCCAGTCTTCTTCGAATCTCTCTTGAATTCAGAGAATTCTTTTTTCGCGGTACTGTGAAGATTTTTCCACCTGTCCTTCACCTCGGACACCGTACGGTTTGCTGTTCCCACTGCATTAACAGCTCCCGTAATGTCTTCCCAGATTTCTTGTTTCTTTTTGTTGGTGACATTATTTGTTAGTTTCGACTGAATAGTTTCAAGGTTTTTTTTTAACATTTTCAGTGATCACGCCAATTTCGTAAACGGAAAAGTTGGGTTTTCGTTTTCTTTCTTTTGCTTCGGAGTTGATTTCTTCACGTTTCGCGACACATTCCGCAATATTATTTTTTGCGTGCGTAGCCGCGAAGCGGCAAATAACTGGTTTAACTGGTTTAATCCGAGCTTAGTCGGGGGATAGTTAATCGAGGATTAAATCTGCTATCAAAATCACGGAATAAACGCTAATCATGGGTTAGTTTAATCGGCTATCGAACAACCGGGGCCAGGATGAATGGGGATAATCAGGAATGCATTTTTAACATCTGTCTTGCCCAAAAAACAACCTGGACTAGCATTTTTAATCAGTGGGATGGTCTCCTCAATTGTAGCATATTTAACACTGGTATGATCTGAGGAAATGCCGTCGTTAACAAAGAAACCGTTAGGAAAAGACAAATGATGGATTAAGCGAAATTCACCCAGACCTTCTCTGGGACTAAGCCGAGAGGTGAATCCAGAAGGCAGTTAGAGGAGGAGGCTGGAAAGGACCTGCCAATTTATGGGCTTCCAGCTCTTTTTGGAGCTTAGCATCAACAGCTGACATTAAATTCGCAGCTGTTCGAGATTTACTCTCCCCTTGAAAGTGAGCCGGAAAACCCTGAGTAAAACCAAATGACAAAAATTCAACAGTGGAAGGGTTGTACCTATCTAAAAGAAACCTAATCTCTTCACTTTTACTGGAGTGGGGAAGCTGGGAGGGTGAGGACTTGGCAGGTCGGAGCTGAGAACTGGCAATTCTTGATGAGCCACGAAAAGTGCATTTTGAAATTGGATGTGACCCCTCGCACTTTCGATCCTTATGGAATTTAAAACAATATCCTTTCGGGACAAAATCTGCCTTTCCTTTTGGTGGATGAGCTGGGTTTTGGAGTGGTCGTCGCAGAGAAACTTCCTACTTAAGCCACAACTCGCCATGGATTCGATCCCAGGCAAGAGCAGCACGGTGTGCCTGCCTCAGAAAACGAAAATTCTCGTCGTAAAATGTCCAGTTGTGGCCCCTCCCAGCCAAGTCCTGGATTATCTCCCCATATTTCATGAGGGCGGGGGCCTTATAAGGGAGTTGTTTTGTGTAAGCCCCCACAAGAACACGAAAACTGCTTAGCGTTGTTTCAACTGTCATTACTTTTTTGTTTTTAGACAATGGTTCAAGGGAAAGAGAGGGATTTTAACTACTCTCTGAATTATTAACGGTTATTCGATATTGATCGGCCAACACAGGGTTGGCAAGTAGTGAACCAAAGTCTACATATTCAACCTTCCAAAGTTTCGCCCGTATTTTTTCTGATAAACGGGCATTCACTGGTAAACTTACGGATTGAAACAACTGACCTGGCACCGGGTTGGATGCTGAAACTTGGGGAATCCGCCCTGTCAAGGCAGCCGAAGCATTGGCGAAGCTATTTTGAACAACAGTGGAGGCAGCCTCCTCAGTATTCTGGTCAACGGGGGAACTGACTGGAACCTCTTGTAAAGTTGATAATGCTGCTGGAGACGGATTGCTGGAAGCCTCAGCAGGAGATAAGCGACAAGAAACTTCCTCTGCAACTGGGGTTATCAAGGTCTCTATACACTGTGGTGATAACAAGGATTGCACCGACTCTGCTAGCACAAACTCATTTGGGTGGGTAGAGACATCAGGGTCAGGCACTAATGCGATAGACTGAACTTGTGTTGACCGTTCTGTCCTTGCAGGAACAGCCCCCACAGCCGCGCTGCTGGCTTAGACACTGGATCAAGGGCTGCTACGTTTCGTGAGGGTAGTTAAGATGTACAGCGACTGGACTTGGCGTTTGGCATGATGACAATCTGCAAAACCAAAACACAGGACCCAGAACCAAACGAAAACCAAAGCAGGAAGACTGTAGTATACTAAATGAGATCGAAAGGGTAAAGTGGGCAAGGAAATTTAAAATTAACCTGGCGGGCACACAAAACCATGTCAAGACACAAAGTCGACGCGTTAATTGACCCTTGATGCCAGAAAAGAAAAACAAAGCTAGCATAACTACATATGACTAGCCACAAGCCTGCATAACTATATATGGCTGACCATACAAGAACAAGGCTAGGATATCTAGATATCACAAGCCAGCATACCTAAATATCCATGGCTATGAAAGAAATCAAGCTAGGATAACTACATATAACCAATCACCAGCAAGCATAACTACATGTGCATATACCACTAGCAGAAGCCAGCATAACTACATGCGACCAGCACAAAATTATTCAATCATAACTACATATGACTAGAGAGAAATTTGCGAACATAGCAAGAGATATAGAAACCCTGCTGGTGAAAATGAATGGCTCACAATAAAAGATCAAACATAGAGAACCTAAAACATTACTATGCAAATAACAGCCACTTTGTTAACAAATGAGGTTGAATTCCTCCTGAAATACATATAAGGCCAATAAAAAGGGCAAAAATAAGAGCCAAAAATCATTTCGAAGAAAATTATCAAACATGACTAAAAGCCAGCGTGAAAAACAATGGGTCAATTCTCGTAAAGACCGACAGCTTTACTGTCCGGATGGATTTGAGTGAACTCTCTCCGCTAAATAGAAATCTTTATGGGGATTATTGAACTCAGGATGACGACAACAAAAAACGTTGGGTAAATCAGCTAAAACAACACTAACATATTGCTTCAGAACCGTTGCGTTACGCCAAAACGACATAGCATGCGGAAAGAAAATGCTACTGAAAAATCGCACTTAGGCAGACGCACCAGAGATTCGATCGCAGAGCCGACCGTCTGCGGTGGAAGTTTCAAAAGGTCGTTAGAACCTATTTCCAAGATAGCAATATCTGGAGCAAGGTCCCTGACCGCGTGAAGGTCATTCGCCCGTAGCGTCTGCACAGTTCGTCCGCCAATGCCATGTAAGCAAAACGAAGCAAACATTAGTTTTGGGGTCCAGGAAATGAAAATATATGGAATAAATTCGTATGATTATTACTATTAGTACTATTTTTATAGTAATGGTAGTGATAATGATAATGATGACAATGATATTTTAATAAGTATTTTGTCCAAATGGTTCCATGAATTATAGAAACGAACACTTTTTATACACCACGGATATACGTTGAAGTTGAAGTTCCAAGAAGGCAAGCTTTTTGTAGCGTTCCGAAATGAATTTTTTCGCTAACTTGAGTAAGCCAAGATTCGAATATTTTAGAGATTGTCCCAAGTGATCCAATTACAATAGGTATAACTTTAACTCCTTTACAGTTATAAGTTCGCTCCAATTCATATTTTACGTCTTGATAACGACTAATTTTCTCTGTTTCGGCCTTTAGGATTCTCGTATCAAAAGGACATGTTACCTCAATAATCATATTATTATTATTATTATTATTGTTATTATTATTATTATTGTTCTTATTTACAAATAAAGATTTTATAGATTTCAAAAAGTCCTCTAAATTTAGAACAATGAGAACATCATGAAATTCTACTATTTCCGAACACTATGCGCGAAAACTTCGATTTTTTACTTTATGAGCAGTACCGAGAAAGTTTTTCATTAATGCTCGCGGAAAAAAGTATGTGTTTTAATTGCACTGATTTGGTCATTAAAATTCTTTTTCAGAAATCAGAAGTCTACGTTAACAGCACACACTAAGGCAACTCGTTAGCATCTGGATAGAAATATTTTTCTTACTTTTTCCTCCGGCCGCGCGTTAGCCAGTTGGTGAGGGCCAGTCTCTTGCCTTATTATTCGCTGAGAAACGTTTACCTTTGTTTGAATACTTTTGATTTTGTATGCTTTTTCCAGCTTTTTCGTGTCCTGTTTTAGTTTGTTTTTTTGTTTTCTTTGAAATTATCAAATCCACTAACATCCATGTTTGTTTTGATTTGTTCGCGCTTAGTCGTTCCCGTAGACCCTATGGAGGACAATTGGAATTAATTGTATTACTCTTATCTATTAAGTAAGTAGAATCGAGTAAAGTCGTGATTAGCAAATGCTGAGAACGAAACTGCAATATAAGGTAAAATGAAATTCATTGAATTGTTCTTGTTTAATTCGAATTTACAATATGGCACAGCTTTGCGCGTGGATACTCCACAAAGAATTTTCCACTGTCATCCATTTTTCCTTTGATTTGATCGCTCTGAGTCGATTGCTCGGGCTCCATTGAGGTCATTTGGGTTTAATTGTACTGCTCTTATCTAAGTAGAATCGAGTAAAGCTGAGATCAGCGAATGCTATGAACGAAACTGCAATAAAAGCTAAAATTGTGTTCATGGAATTGTTCTTGTTTAGTTCGAATGCTGTACTGTTGCTGAGTGTACTTTAAAAGGTAGTGTTAACATGAGTTAAAACTTCGTTACTTAGTTTCTGACTAGTTTTCATATACATTACGTTTCATGTTTTCATTTCTAGATCGCTCTTTGGCAATGAAATAACTCAACTGCCAGAAAATGTTTTCTCAGGGCTTAATGCGCTACAAGACCTGTAAGTTTGTTGACCGAAATAAACTTTCAAAATATGACATAGCTGACCATAGCTATGTGCCTGGTTACTTTACAGAGTACAGTGTGACTTATATACAAAGCGACTCATACAGCTGATTTAAACAAAGTGTCAGTAGTAATAAATAACCTTTTTTTGATTTTTGGGTCTAAAACTAAGGTGGATTTGAACCTTAGCCTTCTAAGATTAATACTAACTGTTATTCCAGTATGTCATGTTGGTTCTTTTTGTAACACCTATTTTTTCATTTGAGCGAGGTTCCCTTATTAAAGAAAGGAGCACATAAAAAAATCAAGTTGATTGCTACCGACAAACATTAGTCTTGGTGTCGAGGAAATGACAATATCTCGAATAATAATAACGATAATCATTACAATGATATTTTAATAACTGTTTACTCCAAATGGTTGCACGAATTATGGAAATGAACACTCTTTATACACCACGGGTATAACGAATAATATTTTCTATAAATTTGCAATTTTTTATAATGTCTAATTGAGCTTGGTTAAGATTTTTATTTTATTGTAATGTATTGTATGTTTAAAATTATTCTTCTTATTATCATTATTATTTCTATTGTTATAATTTAAAAAAATAGATTTTATAGTTCTCAACAAGTCCTCCAAATTTAGAACAATCAGGACATCATGAAACTCTATTATTTCGGAACACTATGCGCGAAAACCTCGATTTTTTACTTTATGATCCGTAAAGAGAAGGTTTTTCATAAACGCTCACGGAAAAATGTATGTGTTTTAGTTGAACAGATTTGGCCATGAAAATCCTTGTTCAGAAATCAGAAGTCTACGTTAACAGCAGAAAGCAGGGCCAGTACTCCTTAGTATCTGGCTAGAAATATTTTTCTTACTTTTTCCTCCGGCCGCGCGTTAGCCAGTTCGTGAGGGCCAGTCTCTTGCCTTATTATTCGCTAAGAAACGTTTACCATTGTTTAAATACTTTTGATTTTGTATGATTTTTCCAGCTTTTTCGTGTCCTGTTTTAGTTTTTTTTATTGTTTTCTTTGAAACTATCAAATCCACTGTCATCCATTTTTGTTTTGATTTGTTCGCGCTAAGTCGTTCCCGTAGACCCTATGGAGGACAATTGGAATTAATTGTATTACTCTTAACTATTAAGTAAGTAGAATCGAGTAAAGTCGTGATCAGCAAATGCTAAGAACGAAACTGCAATATTAGGTAAAATGAAATTCATTGAATTGTTCTTGTTTAATTCGAATTTACAATAGGGCACAGCTTTGCGAGTGGATACTCCACAAAGAATTGTCCACTGTCATCCATTTTTCCTTTGATTTGATCGCTCTGAGTCGATTGCTCGGGCTCCATGGAGGTCATTTGGGTTTAATTGTACTGCTCTTATCTAAGTAGAATCGAGTAAAGCTGAGATCAGCGAATGCCATGAACGAAACTGCAATAAAAGCTAAAATTGTGTTCATGGAATTGTTCTTGTTTAGTTCGAATGCTGTACTGTTGCTGAGTGTACTTTAAAAAGTAGTGTTCACATGAGTTAAAACTTCGTTACTTAGTTTCTGACTAGTTTTCATATACATTACGTTTCATGTTTTCATTTCTAGATCGCTCTCTGGCAATGAAATAATTCACCTGCCAGAAAATGTTTTCTCAGGACTTAGTGCGCTACAAGACCTGTAAGTTTGTTGACCAAAATAAACTTTCGAAATATGGCATAGCTGACCATAGCTATGTGCCTGGTTACTTTACAGAGTACAGTGTGACTTATATACAAAGCGACTCATACAGCCGATTTAAACAAAGTGTCAGTAGTAATAAATAACCCTTTTTGATTTTTGGGTCTAAAATAAAGGTGGATTTGAACCTTAGCCTTCTAAGATTAATACTAACTGTTATTCCAGTATGTCATGTTGGTTCTTTTTGTAACACCTATTTTTTCATTTGAGCGAGGTTCCCTTATTAAAGAAAGGAGCACATAAAAAAATCAAGTTGATTGCTACCGACAAACATTAGTTTTGGTGTCGAGGAAATGACAATATCTCGAATATATTATTACTATTTTTACAGCAATGCATGGTAATAATAGTGATAATCATAACAATGATATTTTAATAACTGTTTACTTAAAATGATTGCACGAATTATGGAAATGAACACTCTTTATACACCACGGGTATAACGAATAATATTTTCTATAAATTTGCAATTTTTTATAATGTGTAATTGAGCTTGGTTAAGATTTTTATTTTATTGTAATGTATTGTATGTTTAAAATTATTCTTCTTATTATCATTATTATTTCTATTGTTATAATTTAAAAAAATAGATTTTATAGTTCTCAACAAGTCCTCCAAATTTAGAACAATCAGGACATCATGAAACTCTATTATTTCGGAACACTATGCGCGAAAACCTCGATTTTTTACTTTATGATAAGTAAAGAGAAGGTTTTTCATAAACGCTCACGGAAAAATGTATGTGTTTCAGTTGAACAGATTTGGCCATGAAAATCCTTGTTCAGAAATCAGAAGTCTACGTTAACAGCAGAAAGCAGGGCCAGTACTCCTTAGTATCTGGCTAGAAATATTTTTCTTACTTTTTCCTCCGGCCGCGTGTTATCCAGTTGGTGAGGGTCAGTCTCTTGCCTTATTATTCGCTAAGAAACGTTTACCATTGTTTAAATACTTTTGATTTTGTATGATTTTTCCAGCTTTTTCGTGTCCTGTTTTAGATTTTTTTATTGTTTTCTTTGAAACTATCAAATCCACTGTCATCCATTTTTGTTTTGATTTGTTCGCGCTAAGTCGTTCCCGTAGACCCTATGGAGGACAATTGGAATTAATTGTATTACTCCTATCTATTAAGTAAGCAGAATCGAGTAAAGTCGTGATCAGAAAATGCTGAGAACGAAACTGCAATATTAGGTAAAATGAAATTCATTGAATTGTTCTTGTTTAATTCGACTTTACAATATGGCACAGCTTTGCGAGTGGATACTCCACAAAGAATTGTCCACTGTCATCCATTTTTCCTTTGATTTGATCGCTCTGAGTCGATTGCTCGGGCTCCATGGAGGTCATTTGGGTTTAATTGTACCGCTCTTATCTAAGTAGAATCGAGTAAAGCTGAGATCAGCGAATACTATGAACGAAACTGCAATAAAAGCTAAAATTGTGTTCATGGAATTGTTCTTGTTTAGTTCGAATGCTGTACTGTTGCTGAGTGTACTTTAAAAAGTAGTGTTCACATGAGTTAAAACTTCGTTACTTAGTTTCTGACTAGTTTTCATATACATTACGTTTCATGTTTTCATTTCTAGATCGCTCTTTGGCAATGAAATAACTCACCTGCCAGAAAATGTTTTCTCAGGACTTAGTGCGCTACGAGACCTGTAAGTTTGTTGACCAAAATAAACTTTCAAAATATGACATACCTGACCATAGCTATGTGCCTGGTTACTTTACAGAGTACAGTGTGACTTATATACAAAGCGACTCATACAGCTGATTTAAACAAAGTGTCAGTAGTAATAAATAACCCTTTTTGATTTTTGGGTCTAAAATAAAGGTGGATTTGAACCTTAGCCTTCTAAGATTAATACTAACTGTTATTCCAGTATGTCATGTTGGTTCTTTTTGTAACACCTATTTTTTCATTTGAGCGAGGTTCCCTTATTAAAGAAAGGAGCACATAAAAAAATCAAGTTGATTGCTACCGACAAACATTAGTTTTGGTGTCGAGGAAATGACAATATCTCGAATATATTATTACTATTTTTATAGCAATGCATGGTAATAATAGTGATAATCATAACAATGATATTTTAATAACTGTTTACTTAAAATGATTGCACGAATTATGGAAATGAACACTCTTTATACACCACGGGTATAACGAATAATATTTTCTATAAATTTGCAATTTTTTATAATGTCTAATTGAGCTTGGTTAAGATTTTTATTTTATTGTAATGTATTGTATGTTTAAAATTATTCTTCTTATTATCATTATTATTTCTATTGTTATAATTTAAAAAAATAGATTTTATAGTTCTCAACAAGTCCTCCAAATTTAGAACAATCAGGACATCATGAAACTCTATTATTTCGGAACACTATGCGCGAAAACCTCGATTTTTTACTTTATGATAAGTAAAGAGAAGGTTTTTCATAAACGCTCACGGAAAAATGTATGTGTTTCAGTTGAACAGATTTGGCCATGAAAATCCTTGTTCAGAAATCAGAAGTTTACGTTAACAGCAGAAAGCAGGGCCAGTACTCCTTAGTATCTGGCCAGAAATATTTTTCTTACTTTTTCCTCCAGCCGCGCGTTAGCCAGTTGGTGAGGGTCAGTCTCTTGCCTTATTATTCGCTAAGAAACGTTTACCATTGTTTAAATACTTTTGATTTTATATGATTTTTCCAGCTTTTTCGTGTCCTGTTTTAGTTTTTTTTATTGTTTTCTTTGAAACTATCAAATCCACTGTCATCCATTTTTGTTTTGATTTGTTCGCGCTAAGTCATTCCCGTAGATCCTGTGGAGGACAATTGGAATTAATTCTATTACTCTTATCTATTAAGTAAGTAGAATCGAGTAGGGCCGTGATCAGCAAATGCTGAGAACGAAACTGCAATATAAGCTAAAATGAAATTCACTGAATTGTTTTTGTTTAATTTGAATCACAATATGACCCAGCTTTGCGCGTGGATACTCGACAAAGAATTGTCCACTGTCATCCATTTATCCTTTGATTTGATCGCTCTGAGTCGATTGCGCGGGCTCCATGGAGGTCATTTGGGTTTAATTGTACTGCTCTTATCTAAGTAGAATCGAGTAAAGCTGTGATCAGCGAATGCTATGAACGAAACTGCAATAAAAGCTAAAATTGTGTTCATGGAATTGTTCTTGTTTAGTTCGAATGCTGTACTGTTGCTGAGTGTACTTTAAAAAGTAGTGTTCACATGAGTTAAAACTTCGTTACTTAGTTTCTGACTAGTTTTCATATACATTACGTTTCATGTTTTTTTTATTCTAGACGGCTTTATTACAATGAAATAACTCACCTCCCAGAAAATGTTTTCTCAGGACTTAGTGCGCTAAAAGAGCTGTAAGTTTGTTGACCCAAATAAACTTTCAAAATATGACATAGCTGACCATAGCTATGTGCCTGGTTACTTTACAGAGTACAGTGTGACTTATATACAAAGCGACTCATACAGCTGATTTAAACAAAGAGTCAATAGTAATACACCTTTTTTTCATAAACGCTCACGGAAAAATGTATGTGTTTCAGTTGAACAGATTTGGTCATGAAAATCCTTGTTCAGAAATCAGAAGTGTACGTTAACAGAAGAGACCAGGGCCAGTACTCCTTAGTATCTGGCTAGAAATATTCTTCTTACTTTTTCGTCCGGCCGCGCGTTAGCCAGTTGGTGAGGGCTAGTCTCTTGCCTTATTATTCGCTGAGAAACGTTTACCTTTGTTTAAATACTTTTGAT
>NC_090879.1:11232757-11240257 GCF_036669935.1 Montipora foliosa
TTTCCTCTCTCGTCTTTCATTCCAACAAGCTCATGCCATTTGATCAGAATTGGACATGGCATGTATATTGACAAACCTATTTCAGATTCTAGACGGCGCTGCTGGTTTATATAAGACATAGGGGATTCAGTGACTTTTAACTTACAACCTAAGGCTTCCTTTTCGAAATTGAGCACAACAAAAGACATTTTTAGCGGTATTCCTCTGGGCTCGGGATGTGAAAAACACGAAGAACAATCGTAATTTGGCGCGATTTTTCGCATTTTGAAGTCTGCAGATATTTGAAACAGCGGTAGAAAGCGTAAAAATGCTAGGCTGCTAAGCTGACATAAACATGCCAGCTTTTTTGTGCGAAGAAAGCTATGGAAAATGGTTGTTCTTCCCGTTTTTTTCACATCCTGCGGGACATTCGTGCGGCCAGATGAAGGCTACATCCATTCGTGAAAAAGCGTCCTTTTCGGTGCCGATGGACGGCATTCTGTTTTATCGTGGAACGTTTTATTTAACGTATTTAAAAAGATCGTAATTTGAAGAAAAGTTTGAGGGGTCGGCACCTATGGAAGCATGAAAGACATGCACAGCTCAAAGCTTGGAAGTCAAGGTAAGTGAAGGTATTTTGATCAAATTAGAGGGCAAGTACCAGCATAAATCCTTGTTATTTTGGGGCTATTTGGCGGCTCAAACAATGAACGAAATGGTAAAAAAACGTTCGCTTCGTAGTGTAGTTGCATATTATTTATCAGGGAAAGGTCGGCACATCGAATTTCATTTATTTGAACTGCCAAAAATTGATATTTTATTTTAGATCCCATACATTTCTTTACAACATCGGGAAGCCATTTTTTCTGTTCCATTTGACTGACATGCGGTATTCGTGACGCAATATTACTCGAATTTCTGGTAATGAACATTATACATATTAGGTACAAATAAAGATTCTATAGTTCTCAAATAGCCCTCCAATTTTAGAACTATCAGAGTATCGTAAAAGAATATTAATTCCGATTACCACGCAAGAACACTTCGACTTTTTCGTTATGATCCGTAAAACGAACTTTTCTTGATCATTGCTAGGAAAACTGTATGTCTTGACTGTCTTTACACTGTATTCATCATCGACATTATAAACCTTCATTATTCGGTAAGAAAGTTCACCTAAGTTAGAATACTCTTGATTTCATATTAGTTTTTTTGATTTTTTTGTTTTAGATTATTGGCATTGTTTTCCTTAAAACTAGCAAATCCATTGTCTTCTATTTTTGCTTTGATTTGATCGCTCTGAGTCGTTCGCGAACTCTTTTAGGACAATTGGAATGTACTGCTCTTACTACTGGGTTGCCAAACCCAGTCGAAATCTGCGTTTCATTTCGTTGCTTTCTTATTATTTACATTATTTTTCCTTTTCATGAAAAGTCTGTTCTGTCCCTCCCCTGCTAAGTAGTGTCTTTGTGTGTAGAGGCTTCTACGCGTATGTGTGGTAAGTTTGAGGGGGTACTAGAAATGCATAGAGTTTATCCGGTGGACACAGTAGAATATTTAACTGAACCTGCAATGGCGTCGAAAGTCATTGCAACGCGAATGGCGTCTTAGTGGAAATTGATGGAAAGTCAATCGGATAAACAAGACAGGCGGTGAAAAATAAATATCTGGAATCTTCAAAGCGACGAGTAATGGTCTTGGACAACAGTTGCATCTTTCGCCGTCGGATATCACCAAGTGAGCTTTGTTTCTAATGTTATTTGGCTGACTGTACAAGACTGAAACCAAATGGCAAATTCTGTATGGGTGTAAAAGGAATCGACCGCCTCGAGTGCATCACATGTTAACTGAAGTCACATCTCAGTTGCCTGGCAATTTACAATTATTTTGTACTCAACTCAGCACAGTCTTCAGGTTAAAAAAAAAATTGGAAATATGACAATAAAGAAAGCTTGTTGTCTCTTTTGTGCTTCATTATTCACGGACAAGGTTCTTCCGAAAAGGGTTTTAAGACCTTGAACTGTGAGACTGAAATTTATTTAATTGCTGTTTCTTGTTTGAAGGGTTTTTTGCCGCTAATATCAAATATTTTGTTTGTTTCAATACATTTTACACTGGATTAGGTTTTTGTGACATTTTTCGTTCAAATGAACGCCCCAAAATACAGCTTTTTAACGACTTGTAAGTCGAATATTTTTTGCAATTTAATATCCTCTGTCCAAAATTTGCATAAGAAGCTTGAAATAAACATTGCCACTCGCTTCAGGAAATTTAGTCGCTGATTTACCTCTTCGTCGAGTTCTTGTTAATTTTTTTATAAACTGTGCTGTTATGTACAACACTGAAACCAAACGGCAAATTCTCTGGTAACTTTTTCGAGTTGGATACCAGAAACGGAATGGAACACCTTGAGTAGTCTGTGTTTACAATTTTCTGGCTATTTATAATATTATTTCTTTGTACTCAACTATGCACAGTCTTCTGGTAAAAAAAAAAATTGAAATTTGACTAATTCTTGTTAGTCACGAATTATTTGAATGAAAGCTTGTTGCCCATTTTTTTGCTTCATGATTGAAAGAAATGGTTCTTCAGTGAGTGGATTGATCAACATTCTTCAGAGAAGAGTCCAATCTCGGGTCAATAACCCGACAAAGAAGGCTTCCTGACCCGACAGATGAAATATAAATATTCAGTTAACTATTATAACAAAATTAAAAAACGAAAGACATAAGTTTCTTGGCTAAAAGATACGTTGTTTCACTCTAAAAGCGACGAGCGATCTAACATTCGTCATTCATTTTAAAAAAGAACATTGAAACAAAGTGATCACGTGCACCTTTATGGTTGCCTAGCACGTGATTTCTTTCTTCCTTCTGACAGAACATCATGTCCTTCCCCAGGAATTTTAGTGTTTTTACGATCGATTGTCATTAATCTTTCGCTGAGACTGATTCGAAATTTAGAGTTTTATATAAAAACTATGTTATTTTTTTTTTCATCTGTCTTTTGGCTTGCCTTTTACTGTTATTGTGTAGCATGAAAATATTCTGGGACTTTTATTTTTCGGATTGGCGATTGTTTGAGGTTTGCGGGAACAAATTTTTGCGGCGCGAATTCCGACTGAAATTTCCGCTGGGAACTAAATTTTGCGGTTTTCTTTTCAAGCAGTAAGACTATTTTCAACTTCTATTACTTTTTGATAAAAAAACCTCTCAATCATCGAGAACGTGGAAAAAATGTGGCATCCTGGAGGCCTTAGAAAATGGTTAACGTGACTTTTCGATTGACTGCTTTGAGTTCGTTTCTTATGCCTTCGAGACTGGAAAAGTATTGTCTTAACCTTTGATCGTTTTGTTTTGTTTTGTTTGATAATGGTGCACTCAGGCCGCATACACATCAAGAATACACTCGATATTAAAACACGCGTGACACTGTGGTGCACTGAAATCCAGCTATGTGGCCCAACGAGAAAATAAAATGAATCCATCACGATTAATTACTGGGTTGCCAGTATGGCAATCCCAGTCGGAAAGTGGGTGGGATTTGTTTGTTTTATTTATTTTTCGGTAAAAGTCTTGCATGTCAATCCCTTGGTAAGTGGTGTCTTTGTGCATAGAGCCTTCTGCACGTATTTTCTTAGGATCGAGAGGGTAGTGGAAATGCGTAGATTTCTCTGGTGGACACAGGAGAATCATTAACTTAGCCTGCAATGGCGTCGAAAGTGATGTAACGCGAATGGCGTTTTAGAGGATCCTTAAACAAAATATACCCTTCTGGAGCTCAATAATGGAAAGTCAGTTCGATAAACTAGGCAGGCGGTGAAAAACCAACACCTGGAATCTCAAAAGCGACGAGTAATGGACTTCGACAGCAATCTATCGTCCGTCGAGCCGAAATCAAAGTGAGCTGTATTTTCTAAAATGAAATAGCATCCTGTTCGTTGTGAAAGACACAGAAGGTGTCGTCAACATAACGCCTATGGAGTAGAGGGTGATTCGAATGGTTGAAATTATTTAGCCACGTTTCCTCGTGGAAACCAAGAAAAAGATTAGCTAGGAAAGAGAAAGAGAAAGAGAATAATGAAAGAGGAAAGAGAATGATGGTAAACTCTCCTTTCTTGACATACTTGTTGACAACTCTTCGCGTGATTGTGTTTTTTCAGTTTTCCATAAAAAAACTTACACTGGTCTCTTAACTAATTTCTTTAGTTTTACTCCATCATGCTATAAAATTGGCCTTATCCGAACTCTTATCGACCGAATCTATAAAATCAACAACACCTCCTCCGGCCTTCAAAACGATCTTGAAACTTTCTGACACCTTGAAACGTAATTCATTTCCCTCGCACATTATTGACAGAACTTTCAAGCGGTATCTTGACGGGTCTTTTTCTCAAAAAAGCCTGAACACTAATAATGACAATAATACACATTATTTTAACCCTTTCACCGCCAAAAATGCAAATTGACACTTATAGATTTTACTCTGTCTAACGCCAGACGATTTTACTCGTCAATGGGGGAGCCCTCGGCAGTGAAAGGGTTAAACTCCCTTTTGTCGGCCATTATTCCAAAATAGCGAAACTTAAACTCCGACAACTTACTAAGCGCTTTTGCAAATCTGACCTAATTATCAAATTAGTTTTCACTTCATTCAAAATTAAAAACATGTTTAGTGTTAAAGATCGTACTCCTGTTGCTCAAAAATCCATGGTAGTTTACCAATTTTCTTGTGCGGGTTGTAATTCCCGTTATATTGGCGAAACTAGTCGCCACTTTTCTACCAGGATAAAGGAACCCACGAAAAGCGATAAAAACTCGCATATTTTTAAGCATTTCAACACATCTTCTTTATGTAAGAACAAATACTCCCCTTCGTGCTTTAGTATTCTGGATTCTGCCAGCAACTCAATTGATTTAAAAGTCAAAGAAGCTTTTTATATAAATAAGATCAAACCGGAACTTAACAAACAATTGCAGCATTACAACACTTTTCTCACGTTTTAGTTTACACCTTGATGTCTGGTGTCTCGCTGTAAATAGTACCCGCTTTTGTATTACGTCATGTAATAATTTTTTCCTCTACCCGTAGACTTTACAACTGTTCACACTTAGGAACTCATTAAACTGATGATGGCATAAGCATGCCGAAACATGTCTTTTAAAAAAAGTTGTCTGTTTCCTACAGTATTTATCATACTTGCTACTATTGCGACCTTATGGAAATATTTTTGTAATAATAATGATAATCATATAAAGGCATTTTAATAAGTGTTTACTCCAAACAATTGCATGAATTATAGAAATGAACACTTTTTGTACACCAACGAGTATAACGAATATATTTTCTTTAAATTTGTACTTTTTTATGAGATAAACTAAGAATAAAGCCAGGATCCGAGCCAGGATTCGAGCCAGGATCCGAGCAAGGATCCGAGCCAGGATCCGAGCTATGATCCGAGCCAGGATTCGAGCCAGGATTCGAGACCTAACCGAGACCTAACCTAACCTAACCTAACCGAGACCTACCCTAACCCTAACTAGACCTAACTAGACTAGAACCAACCTAAATAGACCTAACCTAACCGATTCGAGACCTAACCTAACCGAGAGATTCGAGAATAAATAGCGGAGAAAGCTCATCTTAGCTCGAATCCTGGCTGGAATCCTGGCTCGGATCCTAGCTCGAGTCCCGGCTCGGATCATAGCTCGAATCCTGGCTCTAAGTTTAGGTATCCTCCTTTTTTATAATGTCTAATTAGGCTTGCTTAAGATGTTTACTTTAATGTAAAATATTCTAAGTTTAAAATTATTATTATTATTATTATTATTATTATTATTTATTTATTTTTTTTTATTATTATTATACATATTATTCAGAAATAAAGATATCATAGTTCTCAAAATCTCCTCCAAATTTAGAACAACCAGGCCCGGGTTGCTCGAAGCATAGTTAGCGCTAACCAGCGTTAAATGCCATGGAAACGTATAGGATTTGATACCTCTTAACCAACGGTTAGCGCTAACCAGGCTTCCAACAAACGGCCCCTGGACATCACGAAACTCTATTATTTCTGAACAGTATGCGCAAAAACTTCAATTTCTTACTTTATGATCGGTACAGAGAAAGTTTTTCATTAATGCTCGCGGAAAAAATGTATGTGTTTTAATTGCACTGATTGGTCATTAAAATCCTTGTTCAGAAATCAGAAGTCTACGTTAACAGCACACACCAGGGCAACTCCTTAGCATCTGGCTAGAAATATTCTTCTTACTTTTTCCTCCAGCCGCGCCTTAGCCAGTCTCTTGCTTTCTTATTCGCTGAGAAACATTTACCTTGGTTTGAATACTTTTGCTTTTGTGTAATTTTTCCAGCTTTTTGGTGTTCTGTTTCAGTTTTTCTTATTGTTTTCTTTGAGACTATCAAATCCACTGTCATCCATTTTTGTTTTGATTTGTTTGCTCTGAGTCGTTCCCGTAGAGCCTATGGAGGACAATTGGGATTAATTGTATTGCTCTTATCTATTAATTAAGTAGAATCGAGTAAAGCCGTGATCAGCGAATCCTGAGAACAAAACTGCAATATAAGCTAAGATGAAATTCATTGAATTGTTCTTGTTTAATTCGAATTCACAATATGACACAGCTTTCCGCGTGGATACTCCACAAAGAATTGTCCACTGTCATCCATTTTTCCTTTGATTTGATCGCTCTGAGTCGATTGCGCGGGCTCCATGGAGGTCATTTGGGTTTAATTGTACTGCTCTTATCTAAGTACAATCGAGTAAAGCTGTAATCAGCGAATGCTAAGAACGAAACTGCCATAAAAGCTAAAATTGAGTTCATGGAATTGTTCTTGTTTAGTTCGAATGCTGTCTGTTGCTGAGTGTACTTTAAAAAGTAGTGTTAACATGAGTTAAAACTTCGTTACTTAGTTTCTGACTAGTTTTCATATACATTACGTTTCATGTTTTCATTTCTAGATCGCTCTCTGACAATGAAATAACTCACCTCCCAGAAAATGTTTTCTCAGAACTTAGTGCGCTACAATACCTGTAAGTTTGTTGACCCAAATAAACTTTCAAACTATGACATAGCTATGTGCCTGGTTACTGTACAGAGTACAGTGTGACTGATATACAAAGCGACTCATGATCATACAGCTGATTTAAACAGAGTCAATAGTAATACACCTTATTGCAAAATGGCTGCCATTTTAGTATTCTTTTGTTTGATTGCGAATTTGCCCTTTTGGCCTCGTTCGAGTTTAAATATTCTTTTCAATTTTACGTTTGAAAGCGAGGTCAAGAGGGCCAATTTGCAAGGAAACAAAAGAATACTAAAATGGCGGCCATTTTGCAATAAGGTGTATAAATAACCCTTTTTGGACTCCAAGAGTGTACCAGCTCTCGAAACTAATAATTTGATTGGCTCGATACCCAAGCTGAAAACATAGCAGTAATTAGCAGCTCTCGAAACAGGCTATTATTAGGTATTGTAATCAGCTTCTATTGTTTAAGTC
>NC_090879.1:11247757-11282757 GCF_036669935.1 Montipora foliosa
TAGATCTTAGCAAGTACTCTTCGTATCCAAAAAGAATGCATGCATTTTTGAGAGATAATTAAACTTCAATTTGAGAAAGAACGCCATACATTGCTTTGTATTTTAAAGCTTTTTACAAAGATCATTCATGAATAATCTTTGAAAAATGCGTGGTTACCCCCATTTTCTTTTTGGATTTCAATAACACTTGTTAAGATCAACATTTCCTGCATAATCACACACCGGGGCAAAAATATCTTTAATTAGAAGGCACCGTCCTTAATAGAGGGGAATGGTTTTGAAGCTCGGGAAACATCAAAGGAGCAAACAAAGATGCCAAGATTTAGGTTGGAAAGTCCACGACCGTGCACAATCTTTTGTTTTGCACTCGTACACTATGCACGAATTACGTAACCAACACGTTTCTATTGGTTAGCTCCGCCGTACCGAGTAAACAAATATTAGAGACTTTTAGATCCACGTTTGCGGCTAGCCTCAAACTGCTGGAAGTCACATGACTAGCGCTTGCCTTCACGTTCGATGGTAAGTTTTGACGTTTTCAACGGCGGAAGGTAGGTTTTCACGTAAGTAAGTTACCTCAGCTCTTTATGGCATGGAAGTTACATTATCCCACGTATGAACGGGGCAGATATAAAGAGCAACTTTTTATCTTTCATTCCATGTGAATTAAACAATCAAAAGAGCCGTGGTTTTATTTATTTCGTTGACTGAAACATCAACGCTGAGAATCGAGGAAATTCAATATGGCGGCCTCTGCAGCTTTGCACTTGTTTACTTAAATCTAAATGCACGAACTATCACAACTTCTAACGTCAAACCGCAAATCTCAAACCTCAGTTTGCGGTTAGCCGTAAACGTGCATCTAAAGGTCTCTATTGTGTTTTGTGCACGGTCAAGGCTAAAAAAGAGAACAAAGACCTACAGCAAAGAAATTTGTCAGGTTTCATAACCATTCCCCTCTATTAACTATGGTAAATCCGACTACAGTCTTCAACCTTCCAAGCTTGATACCAACTTTATCTGATCCTGTAATTCCGTTTAACCTTGAATCTCCAAAATACCAACAGATATCAAATGTGATTAGAAAAATGAAGGCTTCCGGTTCTTCTTCTCCCTTAGATCAATTATCAATAATTTGTTTTAAAAGATACCCGTTTCTTCGCACCTATTTATCTGAAATTATCCGTACAGCTTGGTCAACTGGATCTGTCCCAAGCGAATGGAAGAAAGCTTGCACAATCCTCATCCACTCATCCTCATAAACTGCCATTCATTTTTGTTTTGATTTGTTCGCTCTGAGTCGTTCCCGTAGATTCTATGGAGGACAATTGGGATTAATTGTACTGCTGTTATCCATTAAGTAAGTAGAATCGAGTAAGGCCGTGATCAGCAAATGCTGAGAACAAAACTGCAATATAAGCTAAAATGAAATTCATTGAATTGTTCTTGTTTACTTTGAATTAGGAATATGACACAACTTTGCGCGTGGATACTCCACAAAGAATTGTCGACTGCCATCCATTTTTCCTTTGATTTTCTCGCTCTGAGTCGATTGCGCGGGCTCCATGGAGGTCATTTGGGTTTAATTGTACTGCTCTTATCTAAGTAGAATCGAGTAAAGCTGTGATCAGCGAATGCTAAGAACGAAAGTGCAATAAATTAAAAGCTAAAGTTGAGTTCATGGAAATGTTCTTGTTTAGTTCGAACGCTGTACTGTTGCTGAGTGTACTTTAAAAAGTAGTGTTAACATGAGTTAAAACTTCGTTACTTAGTTTTGGACTACTTTCCATAGACGTTACGTTTCATGTTTTTGAAATAACTCACCTCTCAGAAAATGTTTTCTCAGGAATTAGTGCGCCACAATACCTGTAATTTTGTTGACCCAAATAAACTTTCAAAATATGACATAGCTTTGTGCCTGGTTACTGTACAGAGTATACAGTGTGAATTATATGCAAAGCGACTCATACAGCTGATTTAAACAAAGTGTCAATTGTAATAAATAACCCTTTTTGGGAGTCATGTAGCAGCTCTCGAAACGTATAATGTGATTGGCTCGATACCCAAACCCCCCAAAAAAAGAGTCAACAATTGAAGCAATGACTTAGACTTAAACAATAGAAGCTGATTACAATACCTAATAATAGCCGGTTGCGAGAGCTGCTAATTACTGCTTTGTTTTCAGCTTGGGTATCGAGCCAATCAAATTATTAGTTTCGAGAGCTGCTACACTACTGTTTTTGGTTCTAAAATTAAGGAGGATTTGGACCTTAGCCTTCTAAGATTAATACTAAGTGTTATTCCAGTATGTCATGTTGGTTCTTTTTGTAACACCTATTTTTTTGGTTTTGGACTAGTTTTCATATACATTACGTTTCATGTTTTCATTTCTAGATCGCTCTCTGGCAATGAAATAACTCACCTCCCACAAAATGTTTTCTCCGGACTTTGTGCGCTACAAGACCTGTAAGTTTGTTGACTCAAATAAACTTTCAAAATATGACATAGCTATGTGCCCTGTTACTGTACAGAGTACAGTGTGACTTATATACAAACCGACTCATACAGCTGATTTAAACAAAGTGTCAATAGTAATAAATAACCCTTTTTGGGAGCTGTTTTTGGGTCTAAAATTAAGGTGGATTTGGACCTTAGCCTTCTAAGATTAATACTAACTGTTATTCCAGTATGTCATGATGGTTCTTTTTGTAACACCTATTTTTTCATTTGAGCGAGGTTCCCTTATTAAAGAAAGGAGCACATAAAAAAAATCAAGTTGATTGCTACCCACAAAAATTAGTTTTGGTGTCGAGGAAATGACAATATCTCGAATAAATGCGTATGATTATTATTGTTACTATTATTACTATTTTTATAGCAATGGTAATAATAATGATAATCATAACAATGATATTTTAATAAGTGTTTACTCCAAATAATTGCACGAATTATGGAAATGAACACTCTTTATACACCACGGGTATAACGAATAATATTTTGTATAAATTTGGAATTTTTTATAACGTCTAATTGAGCTTGGTTAAGATTTTTATTTTGTTGTAATGTATTGTAAGTTTAAAATTATTATTATTATTTAGAAATAAAGATTTTATAGTTCTCAACAAGTCCTCCAAATTTAGAACAATCAGGACATCATGAAACTCTATTATTTCCGAACACTATGCAGGCCTTCTGATAGGGTGCGATTAAAAAATGCAAATTATGCGATTTTTTCGGGGCAGATTGTGCGATTAGAGAGGCCAATTATGCGATAAATAATGTAAATTGTGCGATTTTTTTCTCAGCAATTTTAAGCTTGTTTTATAAGGTTTCAGGTTGAGAAAAACACTTTTTTGCTGCCCTAAAGACATTTTGAACACAAAGGAACAGTAATTATGTATCTCGATCGACATTAGTTGGGAAAAAAAAAAAAAGAGGTCTTCTGCACTACCGGTGCACCACGTTAAAAGTTGAAAGGACACAGCTAACATGCCAAATGAATGATCAAGGTGCTTGTCAACCACGAACTTTCGAAGATGGTCAATCACAATAGGGCCATACCCCCATTTATACGAGAGAAAATAAGCCGCGGCTTTCTCTGGCCGCGGCTTACAGAAGACTCCAATGTTCAACCCGTATAAATGGTACAAAATCTATGTTCACGTCTTTTTCAAGCCGCGGCTTATATTGACCTGGGAATATATATTCGTATAAATAGTTCCTTTGGCGTATTTTGCACACCGTGGCCAGAGTAAGCCGCGGCTTATTTTCTCTCGTATAAAAGGCCCTAATATTTCACGACCAGAAAAACATCAGTCCATCGTCCACGTGGAGCGTACCTGTGAGGTACTTCCTTGCTCGATCGTCAGCTGTCAGATTGGGCGGAAGGTGGGAACTTCCTTCTTCATCGAAAAAAAAGCGAGCGTTTTCACAACAAACTTATCCATGAGTAAGTTTTTATCAGTTTTCAACGAAAGAAACTACATTTTGCCGAAAAACTTACAACTTCGCTTATTTTTCACAAATCTCTTCTCTAAGAGAAGGCAACATTTCAGTGGTGTATATATAAGGGCGTGTTTGTGTTGCACCAATAGAAGGAGACTCGTACCAGGTCCCCGACATGAAAAATAAAGCCTTGAACTTCGAATGTTTACGAAATCGAAGGTGACAAAGGTTTTTTAGCCTTTTTCCAAGATAAATCATCTTAAAAATGGCGTATTTATGCAGGAATTTCTAAGAAACGTGTTGATTTATGTTTCATTTTATGAATTTTGTTCGTCCTTTTGTGAATTATGCGATTTTTCGTGAATTGTGCGATCGGATGCGATTTGAGGTCGATTGTGCGAAATCGCACCATCGCGTAATATCAGAAGGCCTGACTATGGGCGAAAGGTTCCATTTTTTACTTTATGATCCGTAAAGAGAAGGTTTTTCATAAACGTTCACGGAAAAATGGATGTGTTTCAATTGAACAGATTTGTTCATGAAAATCCTTGTTCAGAAATCAGAAGTCTACGTTAACAACAAAAACCAGGGCCAGTACTCCTTAGTATCTGGCTAGAAATATTCTTCTTACTTTTTCCTCTGGCCGCGCATTAGCCAGTTGGTGAGGGCCAGTCTCTTGCCTTATTATTCGCTGAGAAACGTTTACCTTTGTTTAAATACTTTTGATTTTGTGTAATTTTTTCAGCTTTTGGTGTTCTGTTTTATTGTTTTTTTATTGTTTTCTTTGAAACTATGAAATCCACTGTCATCCACTTTTGTTTTGATTTGTTGGCTCTGAGTCGATCACGCGGGCTCCATCGAAGTCATGTGGGTTTAATTGTACTGCTCTTATCTACGTAGAATCGAGTAAAGCCGTGATCAGCAAATGCTGAGAACGAAACTGCAATATAAGCTAAAATGAAATTCATTGAATTGTTCTTGTTTAATTCGAATTCACAATATGACACAGCTTTGCGCGTGGATACTCCACAAAGAATTGTCCACTGTCATCCATTTTTCCTTTTATTTGATCGCTCTGAGTCGATTGCGCGGGCTCCATGGAGGTCATTTGGGTTTAATTGTACTGCTCTTATCTAAGTAGAATCGAGTAAAGCTGTCATCAGCGAATGCTCAGAACGAAACTGCAATAAAAGCTAAAATTGAGTTCATGGAATTGTTCTTGTTTAGTTCGAATGCTGTACTGTTGCTGAGTGTACTTTAAAAAGTAGTGTTAACATGAGTTAAATTAAAACTTCGTTACTTAATTTTGGACTTGTTTTAATATACATTAGGTTTCTTATTTTCATTTTTATATATCTTGCTACCAATGAAATAACTCAACTCCCAGAAAATGTTTTCTCAGGACTCACAAAGCTAACTGGGCTGTAATTGTATCGGCCCAAATAAACTAGGCTTTCACAATGACATAGCTATGTGCCTGGTCACTGCATAAAGAACAGTGTGAGTTACTTACAAAGCGACTCACATAGCTGATTTAAACTAAGTGTCAATAGTAATAAATAGCCCTTTTTGGGTCTAAAATTAAAGATGCATTTAGACCTTAGTCTTGTAATATTAATACTAACTGTTTTTACAGTATGTCATTTTATTCTTTTTGTAACACTTATTTATGCCCTTTCTCCCTCTCCAAATGAGGAATACCTTTAAATGTTGGGCTGCATTACCTGATCTCGTTTGCGGGGCATTTAGAAAAAGATAGTAACCACAAAGTGGAGTGAAATGGCTCAGAGCAAAGGCCCAGGGAGAAAAACAAAACTTCTATTTGTTAGAGAAATAATCTCTTTATGCCTCTTCTCCCTCTCCAAATAAGGAATGCCTTTGAATGTTGCTGCTGCATTACCTGAGCTCGTTTACTGAGCATTCAGAAAAAAGGTAGTAACCATCAAGTGGAGTGAAATGTCTCAGGACAAAGGCCCAGAGCCCCTTTAATCAATAAAGTTATCCATCATTAATTACAAAATTACTTGGTTCAAGAAAAAATGTAATGAGCCCAGTAAAGGCGAGGGTACAAACTCGCCATGCAGAATGATGGATATCATTCCGCCGCCGCACCCGAGGGAAATGCAGCCCCCCAAAGTTTGGACAAAAACAAAAGCATCTTTATTTGCGAAAAATCCGAAAGTTATAAGAGGTCACATGCGTCTCCTCGACAAAAGTTTATCTATTCCAACTAGGAAGTAGAACTGCTGCCCATGCAAATCAGTTCAAGTAGCTATGGATAAGAAGGTGTTCAGAGGTACAATACGCCTAATACGTCTAGTAGGTCTTAAAAAAGAGAATTAACTGAAAAGAAGAGCTGCTGCTCTTGCCAATCAGTTCAAGTAGCAAATTGGCAAGAAAGTAGTCACAGTTTTTGCCTAAAATACAAAGAAACCTTGTATTAAAATAACTGCACGAACAAAGAGAACTGCCACCCTTGCAAGTCAGTACTAGAAACCATGAAAAGAAAAGAGAAATAAGGCCATTAGCCTAGAAGTAGGACAATGGGGAACTGCTGCCCATGCTAATCAGAACCCCATAATCGTAAAAACATAACAACTTTGTTCAATTTTCCAGACATGTTTCGACGGTACATCCGTCATCTTCAGTGTTACATATTTTGAAATCGCCGTTGAAACCAGCCGACACTTCTCCACACGAGTGCGCGAGCACTTACTTTCAGACAGATCTTCGAACGTTTTTAAACATCTGCAGAGTTCAGAGTTTTGTAGGGCATCCTGCACACCGGATTGCTTCGAGATCCTGGACTGTGCAGCCACTAAGTACCTAGCGAAGCTTAAGGAATCCATGTTTATAAAATGGGAGAAGCCCGATCTCAACCAGCAGGTAAAACACATTAACCTGATTCTCTCCCTGTAAAAAACTAAGCGTCACTCATTTCAAAACTTTTGTTTTGTTTTGTTTTGTTTTAGTATGCAATATTGACAACGCAATGTAACGAATTTTGTAAGATCGTGCGCGCTTTAAATTCAACTGCGATTTCAAAGGATGTTACACTGAAGATGACGGATGTACCGTCGAAATATGTCTGGAAAATTAAAGAAAGTTGTTATGTTTTTACGACTATCTATATTGTTGCTGCTATCTAGACCTTTTTTATCAACCCCATAATCCTTTGTTTATAAGTACAGGAAAATGATGGGACTGCTGCCCTCGCTATATTTAGTCACATCATTTCCAAGTAACCCTTGCACAGCCTCCCCCGCATGCTATGCAAGAATTACAACAACAACATTAATAATAATAATTTAATAATAATTTGTACATGTAGTGCATTATTATTATTATTAATTATTATTATTATTTAACAGATGAAGAAGCCTTGACTGTGCTCTGTTCTGTTGTAAAGCACGCAGGAAGCCGCTAGAGCCCGAAAGAAGTGTAGGGGGAAACACTAGCCGATAGGCGAGTGTTTCTTCCTACTTCTTGAGTGCTCTAGCCGCTTCCTAAGTGCTTTACAACAGAACAGAGCACAGTCAAGGCTTCTTTATTTGTTTTATGATAAAGAACAAGTAATTTTCTTTATAATAAAGTTTCTATATATCGCGCGCCCTGATTGGTTTAAACAGCGTGCTTTATGAGAGTACAAAGCACGGAACAAGCGAAAGCTCACGCCATCATCGGCAGAAATGGCAGATGAATTTCCGAATTTTTCCTTGGCTGTTATTGAAGCTGTCAGTTAAAGGCTTGCTCAGATATTCTGTCAATTACTTTGGATGGAAGACCTCAACCATCGCCCGGTCCAGGAGTTCTTTCAAGCTCAGAAAGTCCTCACGCTGGAGTTCTTCATTTACAAAATTCCCAACAGGTTTTCAGATTCCAGCCGCAAGCAATCAACAGTTTGTTTTCCAGTTGTCAGATAGGAAACGTGCAGGTTTTCATGGCCAACAATTCGGCCGGTTTTCACTGAACTTAATTATTTAGATCCTCTTTTTTGCTGTTTTTTACGGACTGAAACCGAACATTGAGGCACTTGTTTTTCCAAAAAAATTCGAATTTTGCGTGATTTCTGTCAAGCCACTTTCCAGTTGATTGATGTTTTGACAAACCTTTGTTTCATTAACCAATCAAATAATTTTAAACATTCCTACAAGCGCTCTGATTGGTTCAAATTAGTGTGGTTTATCAAAGTATAAAGCACTGTGCTGACTACATCTCAGTTCGGCACAAACAGCGCGCGCTTTAAAAATAAAAATAAAGTAGAACTTTTGAAGAAAATTTCTTGTTCTTTATCATAAAACAAATAAAGAAGCCTTTACTGTGCTCTGTTCTGTTGTAAAGCACTTAGGAAGCGGCTAGAGCACTCAAGAAGTAGGGAGAAACACTCGCCTATCGGCTCGTGTTTCCCCCTACACTTCTTTTGTGCTGCAGCCGCTTCCTGAGTGCTTTACAACAGAACAGAGCACAGTAGTTAAATCACAGTCAAGGCTTCTTTATTTGTTAAGTAATGTATTGTATGTTTAAAATTATTATTATTATTATTATTATTATTATTATTATTATTATTTCTATTATTTTAACTTAGAAATAGAGATTTTATAGTTCTCAACAAGTCCTCCAAATTTAGAACAATCAGGACATCATGAAACTCTATTATTTCCGAACACTATGCGCGAAAACATCGATTTTTTACTTTATGATCCGTAAAAAGAAGGATTTTCACAAATGCTCACGGAAAAATGGATGTGTTTCAATTAAACAGATTTGGTCAGGAAAATCCTTGTTCAGAAATCAAAAGTCTACGTTAACAGCAGAAACCAGGGCCAGTACTCCGTAGTAACTGGCTAGAAATATTCTTCTTACTTTTTCCTCCGGCCGCGCGTTAGCCAGTTGGTGAGGGCTACTCTCTTGCCTTATTATTCGCTGAGAAACGTTTACGTTTGTTTAAATACTTTTGATTTTGTATGATTTTCCAGCTTTTTGGTGTTCTGATTTAGTTTTATTTATTGTTTTCTTTGAAACTATGAAATCCACTGTCATCCATTTTTGTTTTGATTTGTTCGCGCTGAGTCGTTCCCGTAGACCCTATGGAGGACAATTGGAATTAATTGTATTGATCTTATCTATTAAGTAAGTAGAATCGAGTAAGGCCGTGATCAGCAAATGCTTAGAACGAAAATGCAATATAAGGTAAAATGAAATTCATTGAATTGTTCTTGTTTAATTAGAATTCACAATATGACACAGCTTTGCGCATGGATACTCCACAAAGAATTGTCCACTGTCATCCATTTTTCCTTTGATTTGATCGCTCTGAGTCGATTGCGCGGGCTCCATGGAGGTCATTTCGGTTTAATTGTACTGCTCTTATCTAAGTAGAATCGAGTAAAGCTGTCATCAGCGAATGCTAAGAATGAAACTGCAATAAAAGCTAAAATTGAGTTCATGGAATTGTTCTTGTTTAGTTCGAATGCTGTACTGTTGCCGAGTGTACTTTAAAAGGTAGTGTTAACATGAGTTAAAACTTCGTTACTTAGTTTTGTACTAGTTTCCATAGACATTACGTTTCATGTTTTTTTATTCTAGAGGGCTTTATAACAATGAAATAACTCACCTCCCAGAAAATGTTTTCTCAGGACTTAGTGCGCTAAAATACCTGGTTTTCCCCTATTCCCTCTAATAGACAACAAATCAAACACAACTGGTCACTTGTTAAAAAGGGGAACTGACTGCTGCACTGGATAGAACACTGGATAGAACTGGTAACGGACTGTACCTCTTAGCCCGGCATTCTGCGAGCAATGAGACCCCGTTTGCGTTTATTGAAACTAACAGAAGCCTAGACAATAATAACGTGCCTGCTGCCCGTAAGGAAAACTCCCTTTTTAGAGTAAACCTGAACCCTCCCGAATGCAGAACCAGGCACTTAACAAATACCCCGAGGGTGAGGGGTGGCAAATCCAACAACTGTAAGATAACAAAATAAATCGAAACGACATTAATAAGAAATCTCGAAACGAGAGCAAGTTGGCAGCAACGTCAGCATAGAATGGCTCGACTCAGCAAAAATCCCGCCCTTATAGTACTTACGTCACCATAGAAACTGTCAAAAAACCGGCGAACCGTGAAAACAACGATTTGCTGCTATTCTTCGAACCGCAGCAAATAACAAGTTTTCCCCTATTCCCTCTAATAGACAACAAATCAAACACAACTGGTCACTTGTTAAAAAGGGGAACTGACTGCTGCACTGGATAGAAATACGAAGAAAGGAAACGGAATGTCACTAGAATCAAATCAAATCAAATCAAATCCCCAGGGACCGGGAAACAAGTAAACGATTGTCGAGGGAATCCTCGACGTAGCCATCCTTAGCGGTCTCTGACTGCCACCTGCCATGTCGTTTCCAGCATCTATCGGGGACCTGAGCGTTAGCCGGTGAAGTTGCCCCTCCCGCTCTAAATGAATGCAAACTAATAATATCCGTAGTAGGTACAAACTTACTTAGAAGGCCAACTAGAGATTCTCGTGCACGAGTATAGCTAAGCGGTTTCACTTTCTCAATAACTTTATATCCAGACCTGACCTTAACTAAAGGCTTAAACAAATAATCTGATGTCTTGAGTGATGTATTAATGCCCGCTAAAGCCATGTATCTTACCAAATTAAGAACAGGACAAGACACTTTTCCAGATCTGCTGATCACTACTTCATTACCTTTTCGATATTGATCGGTCTTACTCTTGGTCACTTTGACAGTTAAGTGAGTTTCACTAAAACTGATGTCTTGGATTGCAAGGACTGCAAGCTCATTAAAACGAAGGAACCCTGCGAACAAAAGTAAGGCCATAGAAATATATATTTATAGAAATATAAAATTCTTAGTAATTTTAAATTACTCCAAAATGATCCCGAGACTGGTAGAATCTTTTCGCAACCTCCACTTATTTCATTCAAACGCGACAAAAACGTAGGCAACTTTTTAGTTAGAAGCGCGCTCAAAACCAACGAGCAACCCGGCACTTTCAAATGCGCGCGCTCACGATGCAAAACTTGTCTTTTCATTGTTAACACTAGCAAGATATCGGGACCTAAGCGATCTGTTAAGGTCACCGATCGTTTCACATGTACCTCCGAAAATGTCATTTATTGCATAACCTGTACGTTATGCAATAAATTATACATTGGTGAGACAGGTAGACGACTAGGTGACCGATTCCGCGAACACCTTCGCGATGTTGAGAAGAATGACAAGGATGCATCTAAGCCAGTCGCTCGCTATTTTAATCTGCCTAACCACTCCAAAAAACACATGGCTATCTGCGGCCTTTCCCTACATCTAGGTACGACGGAAAGCTGCAAGAATCTGGAACAAAAATTCATCTTTCAAATCGGCACCCTTAATCTTCACGGTATTAACGAACGCTTTTCATTTAACTAATATATTCCTATTTTTCACGTTGCCATGTTACCACCAATAGCGTAGCCCCTACTCTACTATAAAAACTACACGTAACCCATAATCCCTCGATTCGCTCTGACGAAGGGCTAACGCTCGAAACGTCAGCTTTTAGAATCTCTGTACGGTGGCCAATTTACATTATCAACTCTGTTGATAAACCAAATTTTTGTATACTACTTCCCCACCGACGCAGCACCACAGTTTCTTTAGAAACTACCCCTTCATAGAAATATCCCTACGTATTGTTAGCTCCCTAGAATGCTCGTATTCGGTACAACATGCTGTAAGAGCTTCAGGAGAAATGGGTGATTTCTTTGCTACAGGTTTAGCATTTTGACGTTTAGCGCCCTCGACTACGTTTCTTACAAAAGGGTTAGAAACCCCAGCAATGTCGTGAACCCATTTTAAAGCGCTAAAACAAGTTTCGATCACGGAGGCAGAAACTTGAGAAGTGGACAAAGAACTAAAATACAAAGCGGCATCAACAACAGTAACTGGGAAAACAATTAAATTATTGTCGCGTGCGAACTTAATCCAACGATTTAAAGAACTAGTGTAATTAACAACGGTTCCACAAGCCTTTGAAGAAAAGACTGTCTGCTTTAACGCTTCAAACAAGCGGGTGAGATGAATGCTTCCGCGGCCAGATTCTGCGCGGTCTTCAAGCTCCTTCCACGGGCCTTGATCAAAGAGGTTTAAACCTGTGAGAAACAGAGAGACTGTGCATGATAAAAAACAAATATGAGATTGAAGCCATCTCCGATGTTAATATGCTACTATGAATCTTGTAACACCACCTGTGAGTGTAGCGAACGATATTCAAGGGCCTGGTGTTCAAAACCACCTATGGGTTCCTTCATAAACCACCTGCGGGTTCCTTATTTTCTTGCCTCCTGTGGGCTGTAATTCGCTCCTGCCGTAGACGGCTAAGTTAAGGATTTGTTTAACCTCGAATGCAACGTTTACACAAACCTTCTGTTGACAAGCAAAAACCTCTGTCACTGCTTACTGGGCGAATAGACTGCAAGTTTATGTACAAAGCTATAAGTTTGATAACGAGACGTTCACCATGGAACATAGAATTGTAAGTCCTTCCCCTTGTCGTGGCGGCCGAACTGAATTCTGGAACTCCAACGCAGTCCAAAACACATTTAGCTAAATGGACCCCGTCTGGACATACACAGGGCCAAAACAAAGCTCCTTTCCACAGGGGTATTATTAAAGCCCCGACGGAAATACACTGGGTGGCTAAGAGATCATTTAAGGCCTCTGTGACGAATTAGTTATTGTCTAAGGCAGATTTATTATTCTGCAAAATGCAAGACTCCGGAATACTGTGTAATGGTAATTTATAACCCTCTTTAATCACACTCAGAACCGCTTCAGTGGGCTCTAGCTCTTTCCAAGCTAAAATATTTGTTTTAAGCCTCCCTCGAACGCTGTCTGGACGGCATTCCCGCTCTAGAAAATCTGCCTTCTCAAAGGGTCTGCTATCTATTTCATAAAGTCCAGAAACATGCTCCGAAGCATCATTGCTTCCCGATAGGGATTCGCTATCACACAAATCAATAAAATGATTACTTAACTTCTTTCCGTCTGGTTGCGTCTGTGCAACGACCAACAAAGGACATTCAGTTCGCCAATGGCCTGGTTTACCGCAGCTGAAACACGTGCCACGTTTCTGGCCAGGACCGCCTGCAAATGGACCGATATTTCTTGTGGCACCCGCGGACTGTGAAAAACGGGATGTGTAATTCCCTGATGGGAAAGCGAACGAGCTTTGTAATGGCGAAATAGCTGTGTTTCCCACTGCTCTCGTAGACTTGAATGACCAGGAGCGAGCCTTCGCAGCCTTGGAGGCGCGCGTTTCGGCAAGTTTTCTCTGAGCTTCTTTTTCGGCCTTGTTCATTTTCTTGGCGTCCTGGTCGTTATCGGCGAGTTCGTTGTCTAGGTATTCGCCGACGGTTTTCCAGCCATACTCAGATTTGTCTGCTATTAGAATGAGCTTTTGGCGTCGATCCATAAGCTCAATACCTTCATTCAGCTTGGCGATACATGCGTCCTGTTTTCCACTGTTGACGGCGTCTTTGGCTTCACTGACCACGGACTTCAGCTGCTGGTTGTGTTTGAATTGTTGTTCGTGCCCTTTCTTTTCGAAAATACGTGGTTCCGTAAGGCGGATCTTTTTTAATTCACTCATTTGGGTGTTGTTCCAGCTGTCTTTTCATTGAGTCTAGTTTGTTGTCGATGATTGAAGAGCGCTTTTCAAGCATGCTGGACTGCTGCCGGTCAAGTTCGGCTTGGAAGGCTGGATCCATCTGTTTGGAATTCTGGAAAAACGGTGCGTCCTAAATACAGGATCTGAAGACAAATTGACCCTTTTAAAGACTTGAGTACTGTGAACTGGGCTAACGAGAAAACTTGATTTGAAAATAAAAATCTCGAAACGAGAGCAAGTTGGCAGCAACGTCAGCATAGAATGGCTGGACTCAGCAAAAATCCCGCCCTTATAGTGCTTGCGTCACCATAGAAACTGTCAAAAAACCGGCGAACCGTAAAAATAACGATTTGCTGCTATTCTTCGAACCGCAGCAAATAACAATAAGTTTGTTGACTCATATAAACTTTCAAAGTATGACATAGCTATGTGCCTGGTTACTGTACAGAGTACAGTATGACTTATATACAAAGCGACTTATACAGCTGTAATAAATAACACTTTTTGGTTTTTGGGCCTCAAATAAGGTGGATTTGGACCTTAGCCTTCTAAGATTAATACTAACTGTTATTCCAGTATGTCATGTTGGTTCTTTTTGTAACACCTATTTTTTTCATTTGAGCGAGGTTCCCTTATTAAAGAAAGGAGCACATAAAAAAATCAAGTTGATTGCTACCCACAAACATTAGTTTTGGTGTCGAGGAAATGACAATATCTCGAATAAATGCGTATGATTATTATTGTTACTATTATTACTATTTTTATAGCAAAGGTAATAATAATAATAATCATAACAATGATATTTTAGTAAGTGTTTACTCCAAATGATTGCACGAATTATGGAAATGAACACTCTTTATACACCACGGGTATAACGAATATTATTAAAAACTGAACTACGGATATCACATTTCCAGCATTTTCATTGGCTCGCCGGACACAGGTTATCAGCTCATATGCATGCACTACCAAATATGGTCAATGAATACAGCAGCAAATACACAGTTTTGCGGCTCCGAGAAAAATTGGCCAAATAAATTCAACATAAAAGAGTTGTGATGTAGGGGGTTTTTAATAAAACAATTATTCTACTCGGGCTTGCTGGATATGAAATGATCATAACCAACTCGGCGCTACGCGCCTCGTTGGTTATATATATCATTTCATATCCAGCGCGCCCTCGTAGAATAATTGTTAAATATTTTCTATAAATTTGGAATTTTCTATAATGTCTAATTAAGCTTGGTTAAGATTTTTATTTTATTGTAATGTATTGTAAGTTTAAAATTATTATTATAATTTAGAAATAAAGATTTTATAGTTCTCAACAAGTCCTCCAAATTTAGAACAATCAGGACATCATGAAACTCTATTATTTCCGAACACTATGCGCGAAAAGTTCGATTTTTTACTTTATGATCCGTAAAGAGAAGGTTTTTCATAAACGCTCACGGAAAAATGGATGTGTTTCAATTGAACAGATTTGGTCATGAAAATCCTTGTTCAGAAATCAGAAGTCTACGTTAACAGCAGAAACCAGGGCCAGTACTCCTTAGTATCTGGCTAGAAATATTCTTCTTACTTTTTCCTCCGGCCGCGCGTTAGCCAGTTGGTGAGGGCTACTCTCTTGCCTTATTATTCGCCGAGAAACGTTTACCTTTGTTTAAATACTTTTGATTTTGTATGATTTTCCAGCTTTTTGGTGTTCTGATTTAGTTTTATTTATTGTTTTCTTTGAAACTATGAAATCCACTGTCATCCATTTTTGTTTTGATTTGTTCGCTCTGAGTCGAACGCGCGGGCTCCATAGAGATCGATTGGGTTTAATTGTGCTGCTCTTATCTAAGTAGAATCGAGTAAAGCCGTGATCAGCAAATGCTGAGAACGAAACTGCAATATAAGCTAAAATGAAATTCATTGAATTGTTCTTGTTTAATTCGAATTTACAATATGACACAGCTTTGCACGTGGATACTCCACAAAGAATTGTCCACTGTCATCTATTTTCCTTTGATTTGATCCCTCTGAGTCGATTGCGCGGGGTCCATGAAGGTCATCTGGGTTTAATTGTACTGCTCTTATCTAAATAGAATCGAGTAAAGCTGTCATCAGCGAATGCTAAGAACGAAACTGCAATAAAAGCTAAAATTGAGTTCATGGAATTGTTCTTGTTTAGTTCGAATGCTGTCTGTTGCTGAGTGTACTTTACAAAAAAGTGTTAACATGAGTTAAAAGTTCGTTACTTAGTTTTGTACTAGTTTCCATAGACATTACGTTTCATGTTTTTTTATTCTAGACGGCTTTATAACAATGAAATAACTCACCTCCCAGAAAATGTTTTTTCAGGACTTAGTGCGCTACAAGAACTGTAAGTTTGTTGACCCAAATAAACTTTCAAACTATGCCATAGCTATGTGCCTGGTTACTGTACAGAGTACAGTGTGACTTATATACAAAGCGACTCATACAGCTGATTTAAACAAAGTGTCAGTAGTAATAAATAACCCTTGTTAGTTTTTGGGTCTAAAATAAAGGTGTATTTGGACCTTAGCCTTCTAAGATTAATACTAACTGTTATTCCAGTATGTCATGTTGGTTCATTTTGTAACACCTATTTTTTCATTTGAGCGAGGTTCCCTTATTAAAGAAAGGAGCACATAAAAAAATCAAGTTGATTGCTACCCACAAACATTAGTTTTGGTGTCGAGAAAATGACAATATCTCGAATATATTATTACTATTTTTATAGCAATGCATGGTAATAATAATGATAATCATACAATGATATTTTAATAGGTGTTTACTCCAAATGATTGCACGAATTATGGAAATGAACACTCTTTATACACCACCGGTATAACGAATAATATTTTCTATAAATTTGTAATTATTTATAACGTCTAATTGAGCTTGGCTAAGATTTTTATTTTATTTTCATGTATTGTATGTTTAAAATTATTATTATTATTATTATTATTAATATTATTATTATTATTATTATTATTGTTATTTATATTATTATAATTTAGGAAAAGAGATTTTCTAGTTCTCAACAAGTCTTCTAAATTTAGAACAATCAGGACATCATGAAACTCTAGATCTATTATTTCCGAACACTATGCGCGAAAACTTCGATTTTTTACTTTATGATCCGTAAAGAGAAGGTTTTTCTTAAACGCTTACGGAAAAATGGATGTGTTTTGGTCATGAAAATCCTTGTTCAGAATCAGAAGTCTACGTTAACAGCAGAAACCAGGGCCAGTACTCATTAGTATCTGGCTAGAAATATTCTTCTTACTTTTTCCTCCGGCCGCGCGTTAGACAGTTGGTGAGGGCCAGTCTCTTGTTTTATTATTCGCTGAGAAACCTTTACCATTGTTTAAATACTTTTGGTTTGTATGATTTTTCCAGATTTTTCGTGTCCTGTTTTAGTTCTTTTTTATTGTTTTTTTTTAAACTATCAAATCCACTGTCATCCATTTTTGTTTTGATTTGTTCGCGCTGAGTCGTTCCCGTAGACCCTATGGAGGACAATTGGAATTAATTGTATTACCCTTATCTATTAAGTAAGTAGAATCAAGTAAAGTCGTTATCAGCAAATGCTGAGAACGAAACTGCAATATAAGCTAAAATGAAATTCATTGAATTGTTCTTGTTTAATTCGAATTCACAATATGACACAGCTTTGCACGTGGATACTCCACAAAGAATTTTCCACTGTCATCCATTTTCCTTTGATTTGATCCCTCTGAGTCGATTGCGCGGGGTCCATGAAGGTCATCTGGGTTTAATTGTACTGCTCTTATCTAAGTAGAATCGAGTAAAGCTGTCATCAGCGAATGCTAAGAACGAAACTGCAATAAAAGCTAAAATTGAGTTCATGGAATTGTTCTTGTTTAGTTCGAATGCTGTCTGTTGCTGAGTGTACTTTAAAAAAGAGTGTTAACATGAGTTAAAACTTCGTTACTTAGTTTTGTACTAGTTTCCATAGACATTACGTTTCATGTTTTTTTATCCTAGACGGCTTTATAACAATGAAATAACTCACCTCCCAGAAAATGTTTTCTCAGGACTTAGTGCGCTACAAGAACTGTAAGTTTGTTGACCCAAATAAACTTTCAAACTATGCCATAGCTATGTGCCTGGTTACTGTACAGAGTACAGTGTGACTTATATACAAAGCGACTCATACAGCTGATTTAAACAAAGTGTCAGTAGTAATAAATAACCCTTGTTGGTTTTTGGGTCTAAAATTAAAGTGTATTTGGACCTTAGCCTTCTAAGATTAATACTAACTGTTATTCCAGTATGTCATGTTGGTTCATTTTGTAACACCTATTTTTTCATTTGAGCGAGGTTCCCTTATTAAAGAAAGGAGCACATAAAAAAATCAAGTTGATTGCTACCCACAAACATTAGTTTTGGTGTCGAGAAAATGACAATATCTCGAATATATTATTACTATTTTTATAGCAATGCATGGTAATAATAATGATAATCATACAATGATATTTTAATAGGTGTTTACTCCAAATGATTGCACGAATTATGGAAATGAACACTCTTTATACACCACCGGTATAACGAATAATATTTTCTATAAATTTGTAATTATTTATAACGTCTAATTGAGCTTGGTTAAGATTTTTATTTTATTTTCATGTATTGTATGTTTAAAATTATTATTATTATTATTAATATTATTATTATTATTATTATTGTTATTTATATTATTATAATTTAGGAAAAGAGATTTTCTAGTTCTCAACAAGTCTTCTAAATTTAGAACAATCAGGACATCATGAAACTCTAGATCTATTATTTCCGAACACTATGCGCGAAAACTTCGATTTTTTACTTTATGATCCGTAAAGAGAAGGTTTTTCTTAAACGCTTACGGAAAAATGGATGTGTTTTGGTCATGAAAATCCTTGTTCAGAATCAGAAGTCTACGTTAACAGCAGAAACCAGGGCCAGTACTCATTAGTATCTGGCTAGAAATATTCTTCTTACTTTTTCCTCCGGCCGCGCGTTAGACAGTTGGTGAGGGCCAGTCTCTTGTTTTATTATCCGCTGAGAAACCTTTACCATTGTTTAAATACTTTTGGTTTGTATGATTTTTCCAGATTTTTCGTGTCCTGTTTTAGTTCTTTTTTATTGTTTTTTTTTAAACTATCAAATCCACTGTCATCCATTTTTGTTTTGATTTGTTCGCGCTGAGTCGTTCCCGTAGACCCTATGGAGGACAATTGGAATTAATTGTATTACCCTTATCTATTAAGTAAGTAGAATCGAGTAAAGTCGTTATCAGCAAATGCTGAGAACGAAACTGCAATATAAGCTAAAATGAAATTCATTGAATTGTTCTTGTTTAATTCGAATTCACAATATGACACAGCTTTGCACGTGGATACTCCACAAAGAATTTTCCACTGTCATCCATTTTCCTTTGATTTGATCCCTCTGAGTCGATTGCGCGGGGTCCATGAAGGTCATCTGGGTTTAATTGTACTGCTCTTATCTAAGTAGAATCGAGTAAAGCTGTCATCAGCGAATGCTAAGAACGAAACTGCAATAAAAGCTAAAATTGAGTTCATGGAATTGTTCTTGTTTAGTTCGAATGCTGTCTGTTGCTGAGTGTACTTTAAAAAAGAGTGTTAACATGAGTTAAAACTTCGTTACTTAGTTTTGTACTAGTTTCCATAGACATTACGTTTCATGTTTTTTTATCCTAGACGGCTTTATAACAATGAAATAACTCACCTCCCAGAAAATGTTTTCTCAGGACTTAGTGCGCTACAAGAACTGTAAGTTTGTTGACCCAAATAAACTTTCAAACTATGTCATAGCTATGTGCCTGGTTACTGTACAGAGTACAGTGTGACTTATATACAAAGCGACTCATACAGCTGATTTAAACAAAGTGTCAGTAGTAATAAATAACCCTTGTTGGTTTTTGGGTCTAAAATTAAGATGTGTTTGGACCTTAGCCTTCTAAGATTAATACTAACTGTTATTCCGGTATGTCATGTTGGTTCATTTTGTAACACCTATTTTTTCATTTGAGCGAGGTTCCCTTATTAAAGAAAGGAGCACATAAAAAAATCAAGTTGATTGCTACCGTCAAACATTAGCTTTGGTGTCGAGGAAATGACAATATCTTGAATATATTATTACTATTTTTATGGCAATGCATGGTAATAATAATGATAGTAATAACAATGATATTTTAATAAGTGTTTACTCCAAATGATTGCACGAATTATGGAAATGAACACTCTTTATACACCACCGGTATAACGAATAATATTTTCTATAAATTTGTAATTATTTATAACGTCTAATTGAGCTTGGTTAAGATTTTTATTTTATTTTCATGTATTGTATGTTTAAAATTATTATTATTATTATTATTATTATTTATTATTATTATTAATTGTCATCCATTTTTCCTTTGATTTGATCGCTCTGAGTCGATTGCGAGGGCTCCATGGAGGGCATTTGGGTTTAATTGTACTGCTCTTATCTAAGTAGACTCGAGTAAAGCTGTGATCAGCGAATGCTATGAACGAAACTGCAATAAAAGCTTAAATTGTGTTCATGGAATTGTTCTTGTTTAGTTCGAATGCTGTACTGTTGCTGAGTGTACTTTCAAAAGTAGTGTTTACATGAGTTAAAATTTCGTTACCTAGTTTTGGACTAGTTTCCATGGACATTACGTTTCATGTTTTTTTTATTCTAGATGGCTTTATAACAATGAAATAACTCACCTCCCAGAAAATGTTTTCTCAGGACTTAGTGCGCTAAAACACCTGTAAGTTTGTTGACCCAAATACACTTTCAAACTATGACATAGCTATATGCCTGGTTACGTTACAGAGTACAGTGTGACTTATATAGAAAGCAACTCATACAGCTGATTTAAACAAAGAGTAACTAGTAATAAATAACTGTTCATGGGTCTAAAATTAAGGTGTATTTGGACCTTAGCCTTCTAAGATTAATACTAACTGTTATTTCAGTATGTCATGTTGGTTCTTTTTGTAACACCTATTTTTTCATTTGAGCGAGGTTCCCTTATCAAAGAAAGGAGCACATAAAAGAAATCAAGTTGATTGCTACCTACAAACATTAGTTGTGGCGTCGAGGAAATGACAATATCTCGAATAAATGCGAATCATTATTATTATTATTACTATTATTACTATTTCTATAGCAATGGTAATAATAATCATAATCATAATAATGATATTTTAATAAGTGTTTACGAAATGATTGCACGAATTATGGAAATGAACACTCTTTGTACACCACGGGTATAACGAATAATATTTTCTATAAATTTGTAATTTTTTATAATGTCTAATTATTCTTGGTTAAGATTTTTATTTTAGTGTAAAATATTGTAAGTTTTAAATTATTATTATTATTACTATTGTTATTACTATTACTATTACTATTACTATCATTATTATTACTATTATTATTATTATAATTTAGAAATAAAGATTTTATAGTTCTCAAAAAGTTCTCCAAATTTAGAACAATCAGGACATCATGAAACTCTATTATTTCCGAACACTAAGCTCGAAAACTTTACGATTCGTACAGAGAACGTTTTTCATTAATGCTGACGGAAAAATGTATGTTTTAATTGCGCTGATTTGGTCATTAAAATCCTTGTTCAGAAATCAGAAGTCTATGTTAACAGCACACACCAGGGCCAGTACTCGTTAGTATCTTACTTACTTTTTTCTCCGGCCGTCCGCCAGCCAGTTGATGATTGTCTGTCTCTTGCTTTATTAGGGAGCTTAAGCATGCGCGTTTTTAAGACGTGGACGGCAACCGCAAGTGAGCTGTTTTCCCTTTTAACTTGTCTTCAAACAACCACATTTGCATTTCTAAGTATCTTCCTCCCATTAGAGATAATTAATATAAAAATCTGCGAGACACTCATTGTCCTGGCACGCGAAATGTTCTCTTCCGTTTGCTGTCCGCGTCTCAAAAACGCGCGTGCTTACCCTCCTTATTAGAGTGCTTAAGCGCGCGACGTTTTTGTCAACACAGACAGCGACCGTAACCGTAAGTGAGTTTGCAAAGAAAGTGACGTCACATGTCACAGAGATCAAGTCACAAACCTTAAGGGTGGCTATTTGGCGTCCGTGGTGACAAACAAAAACGCGAGAAGGTAAGTTCATTTTAGGTGCAATTACTCTGTTTTTTGGTTGATTTTTGTTGTTTTCTTTCTAATGCTGGACAATCAACTTTCTAATTCCTATTGTTTATGAAAGAAACTCTTCTCTGTCAGTTCTACCGGCTGATGAACACCAGCGCTGCAGACGCCGAGACTCAGGTCTTGCCAAAAGACCTAGAGTAAGTCACTTTTGAAAAATACTTGTTTTCCTTGATATATCCTTTTGTATGTGCTTGTGTTTTTTTTTCTGTGGTATTAAATTTCAATGCACTGGCAATGCTAAGACAACATTTCCAGAAAGACCATGTTAAATTTTGCACAATTTTAATGACCGTTATATTTAACTTCTTTTTTGGAACGCTTCATTTTTTATTTGTCATTTGCTTTCCTTTACAGAAATGTACCAAATGGATTGGACAAATCAGCTAACACCGGGAGCTCTGAACTTTGCTTAACATTCAGAATAATTTCAGGAATATTGATCGCAACTGGATTGAGAATTTGCAGCCGTGTTCACTTCCAATAAAGCAATAGGTTCATCCTTTGAAATCAATCTTTTATCGTATCTCTAAAAAAGGAGATCTCTTGTCTTTCTTAAAGAAGTCATGATTCAGTAATAAGAAAGAAAACAAAGAATCAAAACTGCTGTACAATTAACTAGCGATGCCATAAAATCACTGACGCGACATGCTTAACGCAAGCAAGTCAAGTCTCGACCCAGTTTCACCTCGGCTACTTGGCGTCCGTGTTATTATTCGCTGAGAAACGTTTACCTTTGCTTGAATGCTTTTGATTTTGTGTGCTTTTCCCAGCTTTTTTGTGTTCTGTTTTAGTTTTTCTTATTGTTGTCTTTGAATTTATGAAATCCACTGTCATCCATTTTTGTTTTGATTTGTTTCCTCCGAGTCGTTCCCGTAGACCCAATGGAGAACAATTGGGATTAATTGTAATGCTCTTATCTATTAAGTAAGTAGAATCGAGTAAAGCCGTGATCAGCAAATGCTGAGAACGAAAGCGACTCACACAGCTGATTTAAACAAAGTGTAATTAGTAATGTATAACCCCTTTTTGGGTCTCAAATTAAGGTGCATTTGGACCTTAGCCTTGTAAGATTAATACTAACTGTTATGTTCAAATGTTCTCTTCCGTTTGCTGTCCGCGTCTCAAAAACGCGCGTGCTTAAGCTCCATATTAGAGAGCTTAAGCGCGCGACGTTTTTGTCGACACGGACAGCGACCGGAAGTGAGTTTGCAAAGAAAGTGACGTCACATGACACAGAGATCAAGTCACAAACCTTAAGGGTCCGTGGTTACAAACAAAAACGCGATAAGGTATGTTCAGTTATTCACGTCAACCATCGGAGGGATATAAACTTAATGTATTGCAATTTTTGACATATCTTTAGAAGCTCCTGATAAGGTTGCAGGATGCCTGGCGGATCTATGACTAGAACAGAAACGAAAGAAGAGAGTAAGAGAACGACAACGACAAAACAGAATACCAGTAATATCTCAAACTTGGTAGAAGAAGTTACTCCACAAATTCTTTTCTTGGGCACTAAACAGTTTGTTATTTTTACGGATGCGTTATTTAAAGTGGATGCGTATTTTTAAAATCGGTTTTTCGTTAGTTCAGGAATGAAACTCGAATTTTTGTTGTCAACTGGAATTAAATAACAATTATCTGTACACTTTTGGACATAACGAAATAAATTATTTGTTTCTTTGTTTTGCTCTAAAAATGCGAGCGAACAAGTACTTTTTAGTCCGTTTGCCCAACTGCTTTTCGATGTGTCGATGTGCCTCGACAGCAGCCCCCCCCCCCCCCTCTTCCTCCCACAGGCCCCAAAAGTCCGCATTTTGATACTCAATATCCAAGTTAATGAGTGCAGTCGGTTAAACTGAAGTTTAAAACTTAACAGTGATATTTAAACAAAATCAAAGAATGGAAAAAGCAGTAATGTATTCACTGGAAACTAAAACCAGCTGCATTCTAGTAGCCCGAGCCATTCAGAATATTTCAACGAGCGCACAGATGTCCGAGCTTATCTATAGGTGCGGTTTTTTTTGGAAAATCCAAAAACGGATTTCTGATCTCGGACCACGGGATTCTTCTATCTACATGCATCTACATGTTCCAGCACTCGGCAAAGTCTCTTTTTGACTTGTGGCTGTTTCTGCTTAGGCTGGAGAGAACAGGGTAACCTGCGATCAGGCCCATTTTTAGCTTCGCCCATATGTTCTCTTATGTCGTCGCTCGCTAAAATTGGGCCTGACCAAAAGTCTCTCAAGAATTCCGGACGGTCGGCAAAAATTGGGCCGACCAAACTCGTGATCTGTTTGGCTGTTTAAACGCCGGAAGTGAAAATGCCATCGTGATTGCGCGGAGCTCTCGCGAAGTCCTCGAGACTAATCCGCCATAAGTGTACGAAAAAATTTGCTGCCTTTTGTTCTTACAATGCCGTGGACGGTGCAACTTGATTTTATTTGTATAAATGGAGATATGCCATCTGAAACATCTCATAAATTGTCCAGAATCGGGTTTGAATCTCTGGAAAGAGTGAAATTAGCGATTCCGTTGTCGAGCCTCCGTGGCCATGTGGTTGAAAGTACTTTGGCACAAACTTCCCTAATGTTTTGAAAGCTAAATAGCTGGTTCTTTCAAATGGCAATGAAAGCCGATGCATATTGCTTTCCTGGATGAGGCAAAGGACATATATATCAACATGAGGAGATGCTGATAAAATTGCAAGTTGCACACGAATGCATGTTTTGAACATCTGTGTATCAAACGGCATTATTTACTTACTGTACGTGACACGGTTTCTGCGGTTTGTTTGCACAATTTGGAGTCAAGATTGCTTCATAATATTTCCAGTTGATTTAACTTAAAACTCGCACTCCAGAAACTAAACTGGCATGTTTCCAGATAGACCAATTGTACAAAAATAAAAGAAACTTCGCGAGTCCATCTTACTGTTCGTACTCCATCAAAAAATTAACGGCCAAACTTATCATGATTTTACTGCGCGCAATATTATTCTAGAAATACACGGCAACTGAAGATATTACCCGAAAAAATCACCAAAGAAACCTTCATGGGCAAGCACGTTAAAGGAATAATGTATTTCTCTTTTTTTTTCTTTAAAAGTCTATTGCCAAACCGTCCAACGACAGAATGCTAAGTTATCTCAATTACAAATTAAGATGTCAAGCTTAAAAGATTGCATATTCAGTAAAGTTCGGAGGAAGAATTACACCGGCCTTTTTGCAATATAGTCGTCGAAAACATTCCCCATGCTTTAAATGTGTTTCTCTCAAATTAAAGCCAACGGTAACTTTCGATTCCTCCCACGGTAATTAACTGTGGTCAAAACAAACTAGCGTGAATCTGCCGTCCACGCTTGTATTGGTGTAATGGAAGTAGATTTGATTGGCCGATGAAGGACATGTCAATCAATCAAAAAAAGTGGGAGGATGGGAGGAAGGAATTTCGAAGAGGAATTTGGTCAGGCTCTATTTTTCGTTTCGCCAACTCGACATTACGTACCAGGCGAAACTAAAATAGAGCCTCATCGCAGGTTAAGAACAGGGCAGCCACAACACTGGGGACTTTATCCCCTACTCTTCTCGAATTGTGCTTGGGGTCTTTAACGTCCCACAGGGAAGTTATGAACACAGAAGATATTTGTGAGACGGGACCTACGGTTTATAGTCCTTATCCGAGAAGACTTGAATTGAAAGTCTAACCATTTGCAGATGAAATTACAAAGGCAGCACTTTCTCCCAAGTTATTTTAAGATCCTGAGTGTTGATCCGGCCGGGGCTCGAACCCGCGACCTCCCGCGTGACAGCCCGACGCTCACCAACTGAGCCACCCATGAACGCAAAATCCGAAAAAGGATATTATTTTCCACGACAACGCAAACAAACAAACAAACAAACTCAGAGTTGCGTTCAAATTAAAATAAAAAGCAAAATATAGCGGTTAAGTTTGTTTTGGAGAAATTCTTAAATGAAAATGCCATCATTAAAAAATACGTTAGCGATCGATAAAAAGAAATGACGAAAAACATGCTTTTTTCGCTGTAGGGAAGGTGCTAACAATAGTATAGGGGGGATGACTAGGCGAAATTATTAAAAATGGCGGCCAGTGGGAAATTTTACCCAAACCGGTTTTTGGATTAGGGTTTATAATGAGATGCACTTCACGTAGGTGTACGAAGGTATATTCAAGATGGCGGCAGGGGGTTTGAATGAACTGCATACGTCATATACTTGGTTTGAATTGTATTATAATTTTTCTTTTATTTGGAGTGAACTGTAGTGTGTTCTGGTGGTACGGTTCCGCCCAACCAGCCGGATAGTATCGCGCTTATATAGGGAAAGAATAATGGAGTAGCTAAGAACCAAAGAGAAGGCACTGACGTCACAGTCAAACAAGTTGAAACAAGTTTAAGGGTTGGTTACAAAAACCAGTTTTGAAGATAATCAGTATTCAAGAGTCTTCAATAGCAAAAAACCTGTCAAACCGGTTTGCTTTCTTTCCTTATGGCACACCCAGAAATGGACACGTGTATAAAGGTAATGGAAAAAAATATTTCAATTCAAAGATGAACCGAATGATCGAACAACAGATTTTTGCTTTGGAGATGAGACGCATTAGCAAACCGTTTGCAACGACTGCAATTGTACAACAAAATCGTAACCTTACTTAATGAACTTTAGGATAAGATGAATAAAGGAGGCTCTCGCAAAGTTGAGATAACAAGCGATGAAGATGGAATGGAAGTCATAATTGGAGAGCTAATGGTTCCAACATTTTATTTTACGAACGAGAAGAAATTTTCCCGTCAACTTCGTTGTATTTTGAAGTCAGCGCTACAAAATGAACATTGGCTACGGGTAAAGATTCATCAACTATTTGTTAGCGAGTGGAAGAGTGACTATTTGTCACATGCAAGATGGAACAGCAATGACACGTTCACTTTCAAGCAGTAAAAGCATTATATTTGTATCTTCGTATTTACAAACAATGCGAACTAAAATTAAAGTATTTACAAACAAACAGAACATTTGTATTTACGAGCAACCACTGAAAAGTTTAAGTATTTACAAAGAATAAGAATCTTCGTATTTAAAAGCAAATTAAAGTATTTACAAACAATGCGAACAAATGCTATGTATAAATTAATTAAACCCTATTTAAAAACACACTACAATGTCTTTTCAATTCAGCGATAGGAATGAAACATGAAGAAGCAAAGGTTACTTGAAAAACTCTCCACATAGTTAGAAATAATTGTGAAAGAGTTTTTCAATTAACCTTTGACAGTGATCACATTCTTCGTGATTATCACTGTTTCCATTTTCATCCACGTTTCGGCATGCAAATATACACTGAATTGCAAAGGCAAAGTCGTGTTGTTGAATAGAATTTAACCCTTTATTAAAATATCTACAGACTATACAATTTTCCTCGTATTCCATCTCAGGATGATTCTCCTCACAGAGCTGTAAGAGAGAGCAAAGTATGCTACTGGAATTTCGCATCCTTGCAAATCTAGCTATTGAATCGAGCACGCGGTAAGGAATCAAACACTCGTTTGCACATTCGTTTTGCACATTCGAAACTACTTAAATTTGATAAACAGCAAATAATGCTACAGGAATTTCGTTTCAAGGCAAACTTTCTCCTTCTGGAAAAGTTTCCTCAATTTTACCATCTACGATAGCGTTCTATTACGCATTGACCGCTCCAGTTATTCATTTACTATTGTATAAAACGCTGTTTAAAAATTACGGACAAACGTAGATCATGCTTCTGCCGCTATAAGTGGAAGATTTAGAGAACAACAAGCGTAGTTTCGTAAAATATAATGATCTCCTAAATTTCTATTTTACCAAATTAAGACCAAAAGTAATTTATGCGAATGCTTTAAACTCTTAAACACGCCAACGGTGCTGCTATTGTCCCACTGTTGGGACTCCATTCATAAAACTTTAGCATCCTGTATTACGAGCAATTCACGAAAAATAAACCAAGCATTGGTTTCACCGGAACCGTAAAAATGATACATGCATGACACTAGTATCTTCATCAAATTGTTTGAAGACAAGTAGAGTAATCATCGAAGAGCATTTCAAATTGAAATAAAACCATGTCACGCCAAAGAGGCCGACAAACAGCCTCAGATTTATTTAAGAACACAAATCTCGTCACGACGAGTGCACAATAACACAAGGCCTTAACCACACGTCTGGACAAGCTAAGGCTTATGGACTTTAATTGTGAGCACGCAGTGTTTGATCCAAGAGGCGGATTATCCCACAAGAATTTCTTTAGAATGGTTCTGAATTATAATTAAGTAAGAAATGGAAAACATTCCAGACCAGTGTAGCTCAAACGATTTTATTTGCAGAACGGTTCAGTTATTATTAAGTCAGTAAAAATACATCAAAAATACTTCAAACGTTTTACTGAATTAACAGGAAACGTTTATCACAATGTGATATTTGCGGAAAATAGTTCTCTTTAAACAAACGAACCACACAATACATAATCGTAGCAGTGATTACCTAAATCCAAAAACGATCCATGAAAAAAGCATTCTTGATAGAAGTGAGCAATTGCCTTCGCAAGTAAGAAAGAGTTTTTCAAGACGTTGTCCAGGTTTTACAATATTTCCCAGCTTGGATGTTTTGACTTTGTAAACAGTCCCGTTAGTACCGTTTTGAGTGAGATTGGTTACTGAGGCACTTTTGCTCCGAGCAACTCCGAGTTGCTGCGAGCAAATATGAGTACCGGTAGGTCCCTGTTGGGGAAGCAACTTGTAACGACAGAGTTGCTCCCAGCAACTCCGAACAACTCCGAGCAGCTCCGAGTAAATATGAGTAGGTCCCTGTCACAAGGGGGGAGCATCTAGCAACGACAGAGTTGCTCCGAGGAACTCCAAGTAGCTCCGAGTAGCTCCGAGCAGCTCCGAGTAAATGTGAATAGGTCCCTATAGGGGGAGCAACTGGCAACGACAGAGTTGCTCCCAGCAACTCCGAACAACTCCGAGCAGCTCCGAGTAAATATGAGTAGGTCCCTGTCACGAGGGGGGAGCATCTAGCAACGACAGAGTTGCTCTGATGAACTCCAAGTAGCTCCGAGTAGCTCCGAGCAGCTCCGAGTAAATATGAATAGGTCCCTATAGGGGGAGCAACTGGCAACGACAGAGTTGCTCCCAGCAACTCCGAACAACTCCAAGCAACTCCGAGAAACCTCCGAGTAGCTCTGGGCAAATATGAGTAGGTTCCTGTAGGGAAAACAACTAGCAACCACAGAGTTGCTCCGACCAACTCCGAGGAACTCTGAACAACTCCGAACAGCCGACGAGTACCGTCGAGCCTTATAGGTCCTCTTGATCCAAGTGCACCAGTGCCAGAGGAAGTAATGTAAATGTGATTAAGTGTACCAACTTTCGCAATACTTTCTCTTCCTTGCTTCATATGAATAGTCGTTATCTTCAGTCACTTCCGTGTCCTTAGGAAAATGTTCTAGGTCGAACAGACTGTTCAGCAGGTATTTCCGTTTACTTATAGCAGCTTCTACTGCCTCTGCATAATCCATGTCATCATCGTCCTTAAAACTAAGCATTGTTTGCATAACCTTCTTGTGCACTGGATCAGTTTTGAGGTCGTGGTACCACCTTACATAATGTAAATATAATTGTCGTAGCTTTTTACGGTAAATGGGAAGCAGATGGTTAGCAGCCTGAACCTGAGCATCATCCTTTGGCAAACCCTGACGTAAATTTTCTTGCACCTGTACTTCCCAAGATGAGTTTAGGTCACTGATTACTTCTTCTCGTAGTTTATCCCATGGATCAACTTCCTCATTTTCTGTGCCATTCTCTGTATCGCCATCATCAGTTTCTTCGTCCTCGTCATCATCCTCATCGTCATCATCACCAACCTCGTCGTCTTCGGCTTTATCTCCATCTTCATTTAAATTATTCCCTTCATCATCGTCTTCGTAATATTTTTCAGCTCTTTGTCCCAAGCTCCCTTCCTCATCTGAAAAGCTGTCCATTGTTTCTTCATCATCAAATCGTTTAGGGCAACTCACTGCCTCGTGTCAATCTCTGTTGAACTTGCGCCTAAATGCTCTCTGACAGAATTGACAAGAATGCATCATTCAAAGTAAGGGCTGAAAACTAGTGTTTCTTGAGAAATTAGAAGAGGTGTGTTCTGGGCTTTTGTTGTGATATTACCAATATATAGCGACAAGAACAATGGATTGGACCCGGAGCCAATGAGGTAGAGGTGACATCATAAACGGCCAATGAGAAGCCACTAAAGTTAAATCAAGGGGGCTATTATTCCCGAACGTTTCTGGGTATGGTAAACCGGTTTTGGAAATAACGAGATACAGCTCACGTACGACACCGGTTTTGCAACATCGACAGCGAATCAAACCAAAAAATACTATTTGGTGATTGGTTCCCAACGACTTCATATGTCCATCATGCCTTGAGGGAAAGTAAACATTTTGTTATAAAATGTGCAAGTCTTACTCGTTGATTTTCATGAGATAACATGTCTGAGGTGCTTCATCAATCTACACCTACTCGAAAGCCCACTCATCCTTCAAAACCTCCCACCAACAAGAAGAAACTATGCAAGGTTGATAAGAAAGAAGTTGAATCACTGTGTGAAGCCTTTGATGCTATGGCAATTGAGGTTTTGCCCCCCACGGTAGATACGAAAGAGGGGGAGAAAAAGGAAATCCCAGGCACTGTGCATGTCGCAGAGCAGACCTACCAAGAGGGGGAGCTGTGGCAGCTAAAGGAACCCGCCACCGTCGATGAGCTCATGGGGCAGATCCTAGAGGACTCGCCGGTGGGGGTTCATGCGACGTGCCCTTTTCACGGTTGTTTGTGAATTGTTGGAGCATAGGATGTCAGACAGTGGATTTAAATATGTGAAATGCCCTGAGTACCCGTGTGTCTTCATTGCGAATCACAAAGAAGTACTCAATTACTTACAAGCGGTAGACCAACAACGGTACGAACACCTTGTAATAAACATCGGTAAAGAACACTCCAAATGGCCAAAGATGCTGCGTTACTGCGATAACACTTACTCTTTGAAACATAGCAAAACTATAAACAAACCTGGACGCATGTATTTCAGCTGCCGGAGCCGCACATGTTCCTACTTCCAATGGTTGGATGCTCGCTGCAACCACAAGATCCTACCCTTCACCCTAGTGAAACTGAATCCTCCCTCACAACAACCTCGATACCCTGGCTTTCAACCACGCATGGTGGCTTACAACCAAAGAAGAAGCAGACCGTAACGCCATTTCGATATCACCCGTACAAGCAGAGTAGAAGATCTCTCGAGAACGTCATGCCACCGTCAGCCTTTAAATGGCGTGTCACTTGGCCCAGCGCCTACCTAATGGATGCTTTTCAAAGGCCACATGAACAGTGACTGCTCAATGTTGTAAATATTTTTTAATTGGTTCAATGGTGTAATAAAAAATGAATACAGACATTTCATTGACGTATTTGTTATGAAGAGGCTATTAATAACCGGTTACGGCTTATATACCCTCCAAAGTCAATGGCCTATTTCTTATGGCAAGGACCTACTCATATTGCTCGCAGCAACTCGGAGGTTGTACGGAATTGTTTGGAGCTGTTCGGAGTTCCTCGGAGCAACTCTGTCGCAGCCAGTTGCTCCCCCTACAGGGGTCTATTCATATTTACTCGGAGCTGCTCGGAGCTACTCGGAGTTCATCGGAGCAACTCTGTCCTTGCTAGTTGCTCCCCCATCGTGACAGGGACCTACTGATATTTACTCGGAGCTGCTCGGAGTTGCTGGGAGCAACTCTGTCGTTGCCAGTTGCTCCCCCTATGGGGACCTATTCATATTTACTCGGAGCTGCTCGGAGCTACTCGGAGCTACTTGCAGTTCATCGGAGCAACTCTGTCGTTGCTAGATGCTCCCCCCTCGTGACAGGGACCTACTCATATTTACTCGGAGCTGCTCGGAGTTGTTCGGAGTTGCTGGGAGCAACTCTGTCGTTGCCAGTTGCTCCCCCTATGGGGACCTATTCATATTTACTCGCAGCTGCTCGGAGCTACTCGGAGTTCATCGGAGTTCCTCGGAGCAACTCTGTCGTTGCTAGATGCTCCCCCCTTGTGACAGGGACCTACTCATATTTACTCGGAGCTGCTCGGAGTTGTTCGGAGTTGCTCGAAGCAACTCTGTCGTTACAAGTTTGGTAGGTCTGCTCTGCGACATGCACAGTGCCTGGGATTTCCTTTTTCTCCCCCTCTTTCGTATCTACCGTGGGGGGCAAAACCTCAATTGCCATAGCATCAAAGGCTTCACACAGTGATTCAACTTCTTTCTTATCAACCTTGCATAGTTTCTTCTTGTTGGTGGGAGGTTTTGAAGGCTGAGTGGGCTTTCGAGTAGGTGTAGATTGATGAAGCACCTCAGACATGTTATCTCATGAAAATCAACGAGTAAGACTTGCACATTTTATAACAAAATGTTTACTTTCCCTCAAGGCATGATGGACATATGAAGTCGTTGGGAATTAATCACCAAATAGTATTTTTTGGTTTGATTCGCTGTCGATGTTGCAAAACCGGTGTCGTACGTGAGCTGTATCTCGTTATTTCGAAAACCGGTTTACCATACCCAGAAACGTTCGGGAATAATAGCCCCCTTGATTTAACTTTAGTGGCTTCTCATTGGCCGTTTATGATGTCACCTCTACCTCATTGGCTCCGGGTCCAATCCATTGTTCTTGTCGCTATATATTGGTAATATCACAACAAAAGCCCAGAACACACCTCTTCTAATTTCTCAAGAAACACTAGTTTTCAGCCCTTACTTTGAATGATGCATTCTTGTCAATTCTGTCAGAGAGCATTTAGGCGCAAGTTCAACAGAGATTGACACGAGGCAGTGAGTTGCCCTAAACGATTTGATGATGAAGAAACAATGGATAGCTTTTCAGATGAGGAAGGGAGCTTGGGACAAAGAGCTGAAAAATATTACGAAGACGATGATGAAGGGAATAATTTAAATGAAGATGGAGATAAAGCCGAAGACGACGAGGTTGGTGATGATGACGATGAGGATGATGACGAGGACGAAGAAACTGATGATGGCGATACTGCGTGCTCACAATTAAAGTCCATAAGCCTTAGCTTGTCCAGACGCCTTGTGTTATTGTGCACTCGTCGTGACGAGATTTGTGTTCTTAAATAAATCTGAGGCTGTTTGTCGGCCTCTTTGGCGTGACATGGTTTTATTTCAATTTGAAATGCTCTTCGATGATTACTCTACTTGTCTTCAAACAATTTGATGAAGATACTAGTGTCATGCATGTATCATTTTTACGGTTCCGGTGAAACCAATGCTTGGTTTATTTTTAGTGAATTGCTCGTAATACAGGATGCTAAAGTTTTATGAATGGAGTCCCAACAGTGGGACAATAGCAGCACCGTTGGCGTGTTTAAGAGTTTAAAGCATTCGGATAAATTACTTTTGGTCTTAATTTGGTAAAATAGAAATTTAGGAGATCATTATATTTTACGAAACTACGCTTGTTGTTCTCTAAATCTTCCACTTATAGCGGCACTTATTACGTGCGTCCGTAATTTTTAAACAGGTTTTTATACAATAGTAAATGAATAACTGGAGCGGTCAATGCGTAATAGAACGCCATCGTAGATGGTAAAATTGAGGAAACTTTTCCAGAAGGAGAAAGTTCGCCTTGAAACGAAATTCCTGTAGCATTATTTGCTGTTTTTCAAATTTAAGTAGTTTGGAATGTGCAAAACGAATGTGCAAACGAGTGTTTGATTCCTTACCGCGTGCTCGATTCTTTAATCTTTATCTTTAATCAAAATAATTGCCACTAGCGCATAAATGCTAATCCGGCAATAGCTAGATTTGCAAGGATGCGAAATTCCAGTAGCATACTTTGCTCTCTCTTACAGCTCTGTGAGGAGAATCATCCTGAGATGGAATACGAGGAAAATTGTATAGTCTGTAGATATTTTAATAAAGGGTTAAATTCTCTTCAACAACACGACTTTGCCTTTGCAATTCAGTGTATATTTGCATGCCGAAACGTGGATGAAAATGGAAACAGTGATAATCACGAAGAATGTGATCACTGTCAAAGGTTAATTGAAAAACTCTTTGACAATTATTTCTAACTATGTGGAGAGTTTTTCAAGTAACCTTTGCTTCTTCATGTTTCATTCCTATCGCTGAATTGAAAAGACATTGTAGTGTGTTTTTAAATAGGGTTTAATTAATTTATACATAGCATTTGTTCGCATTGTTTGTAAATACTTTAATTTGCTTTTAAATACGAAGATTCTTATTCTTTGTAAATACTTAAACTTTTCAGTGGTTGCTCGTAAATACAAAGGTTCTGTTTGTTTGTAAATACTTTAATTTTAGTTCGCATTGTTTGTAAATACGAAGATACAAATATAATGCTTTTACTGCTTGAAAGTGAACGTGTCATTGCTGTTCCATCTTGCATGTGACAAATAGTCACTCTTCCACTCGCTAACAAATAGTTGATGAATCTTTACCCGTAGCCAATGTTCATTTTGTAGCGCTGACTTCAAAATACAACGAAGTTGACGGGAAAATTTCTTCTCGTTCGTAAAATAAAATGTTGAAACCATTAGCTCTCCAATTATGACTTCCATTCCATCTTCATCGCTTGTTATCTCAACTTTGCGAGAGCCTCCTTTATTCATCTTATCCTAAAGTTCATTAAGTAAGGTTACGATTTTGTTGTACAATTGCAGTCGTTGCAAACGGTTTGCTAATGCGTCTCATCTCCAAAGCAAAAATCTGTTGTTCGATCATTCGGTTCATCTTTGAATTGAAATATTTTTTTCCATTACCTTTATACACGTCCATTTCTGGGTGTGCCATGAGGAAAGAAAGCAAACCGGTTTGACAGGTTTTTTGCTATTGAAGACTTTTGAATACTGATTATCTTCAAAACTGGTTTTTGTAACCAACCCTTAAACTTGTTTCAACTTGTTTGACTGTGACGTCAGTGCCTTCTCTTTGGTTCTTAGCTACTCCATTATTCTTTCCCTATATAAGCGCGATACTATCCGGCTGGTTGGGCGGAAC
>NC_090879.1:11300257-11315257 GCF_036669935.1 Montipora foliosa
TTAACGCGGATCATCTTGTGATAAATTTTAATATTTAAATCAAATTCTCCTCTTCTTTGCCTTGGTTTGAAGATTACGTAGTTTGGTTTCTTAACGTTTAGAGATAACATATTTACTTTAAACCAGTTAGATAACTCAAGCATTTCAGAATTTATAGTATGTGTTAAAGTATGTTTTGTCAACACGGACGGCGACCGGAAGTGATTTTGCAAAGAAAGTGGTGTCACACGTCACAGACGTCAAGTCACAAACCTCAAAGTTGTCTGGCTATTTGGCGTCCGTGGTAAAAAAACAAAAACGCGAGAAGGTAAGTTTATTTTAGGTGCAATTACTCTGTTATTTTGGTTGAGTTTTGTTGTTTTCCTGCTAATGCTGGACAATCAACTTTCTAATTCCTATTATTTAGGAAAGAAACTCTTTTTTGTCAGTTGTACCGGCTGCCGAACAACAGCGCTGCAGACGCCGAGACTCAGTCTTGCCAAAAAACCTAGGGTAAGTCTCTTTTGATTTGTTTTCCAAATTCCTTGATATATCCTTTTGCATGATTGTGCTTGTGTTTTGTCTCTGTGGTCTTAAATTTTAATGCACTGGTAAATGCTAAGACAAAGTTTCCAGAAAGACGAACTTAAATTTTGTACAATTTTAATGACCGTCAAATTTAATTTCTTTTATGGAACGCTTCATTTTTATTTCTCATTTTCTTTCCTTTACAGGAATGTACCAAATGGATTGGACAAATCAGCTAACACTGGCAGATGTAAATTTTGCTTTACATTCAGAATCATTTCAGGATTATCGATCGTAACTGGAAAGAGAATTTCCAGCCGTGTTCTCTACCAATAAAAGAATAAGTTCATCCTCTGAATCAATCTTTGATGGTAGCTCTGAAAAAGCATATCTGTTGTCTTTCTTAAGGAAGTCATGATTCAATATTAAGAAAGAAGACAGAGAATCAAAACTGTTGTACAATTAACTAGCGATGCCGTAAAATCACTGACGCGACATGCTTACGGCAAACAAGTCAAGTCACAGACGCCGGGCTGGTCTTCACTTGACCCAGTTTCACCTCGGCTACTTGGCGTCCGTGGTGACAAAAACGTCTTGTGCTTAAGCTCCCTATTGGCATACATGGATGGGTGAACGTACCTACGTAGGTCGATGACGTCATGGCTATAAAACCAAAATTTCTCGCATCGATAGGTTACCAAATTTCCGCCAAAGGCGCGCTCGCGGAGCTCCGCTACAAAATCTGTTGTGAACGGCAGCGTCACAACAAAGTAAAAGATTGTACAGCCTACAATAACCAGCGGGTTTACTGCAAAAAATGACACCATTTTGCATCAGTGTGTGTGGGAAAATATTATGACGATTCAATTCTTCGGTTAAAGGAGAGCAGTGAAAGCTCTGCAGGATCCATCCTCAGACCTGAAGACATTCCAACTGTTCAAGTCCAATGGTGGCCGGTAGTTTGCAACTCTAAATTTCTTCAACGAAGAAAGCAAGCAAGAAAACCTCTGAAATACCAACTGGATATGGGCTTAATCATAACTTCCTACTTATCAAGCAATCGTGATTTATCCCCATCCTCAAATGGAAGCCATCAATACAAAGATTTAACTGTTTGATGGCTCTATCATGAATTTTCTGGAACTAATAGATCTTAGAGTCACTTGCGGTGGTCGAATGGAAGAGCTTGAGACTAAAAAAGATGGCCGTTCAAACTAATGTTGTCCCAATAGTTGGGACTCCTGAAGATGCACTCCCAAGCTGAAATATTATACACTTAACCCCACAACAAGTCGTTCAGGACTACAGGGTAGTCTATGAGGGTCTGGGCTACATTAGATGTATTTACCAGCTTTGTAGTCGACCCGGCATCAGTATCTGTTCAGCATGCTAGTAGGCGTATACCCGTAGTCCTTCGAGAGGAAGCAAAAACTAAAGTTGCAGTTCTAAAGAAGAAACGTGCACCAGTGAAGAGGAATGTCCAACACAGGATAAGTAACTTACTAGCAGTAAAGGTAGTAGTATCCAAGCCAGGCAAAATTAGGATTTGCCTTGATCCTCCAGAGCTGAATGAGGTCATCAAACGTTCCAAATATCACATTTCTACAATCGAAAAACTGCTACCAAAACTATGCAAGGTCAAGGTTGCCATTTTTAAGAAAAGACCACGTGAACAAATGACGTAATAAACCGTATCATGACATCTCCCCTCTAGCTAATGAAAGGAGTAATAAACATGCAATCAAAAATATCAACATTGTCCACTTTTCATTGATCAAGATCTGTCACAGTCATGCAAAGTTAATGTTTCAGCTGATAACAACAACTCGGATTAGCGATGTTCTAAATGATTAATTGCGCTTAATCAACTTATTATATACAGAGTCATTTAACCTGAGTTGTACAGGGCACTTAGTGATCCCTCTGTCACGTATGGGACTCGTGGATGGTGCTTGTGTTACTATCAGGGGTCTTGATGATGTCTCTCCTGTCTCGTCTGTAGGAACCACTGATCTAGGGGTGTTAGCATGATTGGTAACTGTAACAGGCTTCCAGACATTCTTTGTTTTTAGTCGAACAGTGTCACTCTCCAGTTTTGACAAGAGGTAGTGACTTGGTGCCTCTGTCAAACATGTCAAAGTACAGCTTCTGTTTTCTGTTGAGCCAGGAGCTGGGACTTGGCATCTGTTGGAATTCTTGCAGCCAGTAATTGTGTTGTAGTGAAAAGTTTGATTCTTAGCCTTCTCTTAAAGAAAACTTGAACTGGGGAATAGCTCAGGCCAGTTATAAGGGTATTTCTTCTTTCGAGCGAGGCAGTGTATGGGTTAGTGCTGTCTTCATAAGCTTTCTTTAGTACAGATTTGGCTGTTCCAATGGCCTTTTCTAATTGTCCATTAGCTTGTGGGTGCTTGGGACTTAAAGTTGTGTGCTTAAAGTGCTACAATGTCCTGAAAATCAATTTTTATTTTTCTTTGGATTTCAAACTATGTTAAATAATCAGTAAGTGACCTAAGTTTTAACCTTCGATTTCAAAAATGCACCTGTTTATTGTAACTGGAATTTCCTGTTTAATGGTCCGCCATTACTAACTTTAAAATCTTGAGGGAGCTGGATTGAGGAGAAAATGACGTCAATGACTCAATAGTTGAAGAATGCATTGCGTGTGTACGCGGATAAATTAATGTGCAGCACGGGAGTTGTGGGTTTTCAGACTTTCAAAATCCTGTTTTGCATATATAATAGGCTGCGTTTACACGCTGGAACTTTAAGGTACTGAGTAAATGACGTTACTTTTCTGTAGATCCAACCCTCTAAAATCCAATCGGTCAGTTTGGAACGTCAGTAATGACTTAAGTCGGTTTCTTGCAATAACTATTGTCTCAAGGTGTTGCAGGATATTCCACAGACGATTCTGTCTCGAATGTAGCTCTTACACAGTTCACCAAATTCGCACGTGCTTGCTTTTGTACGCAGCTCGGTTACGTTCAAATGTGATGTTCCGCCTCGGATTGCAACAATTTTCAAATTTCTGGAGTAAGACGCCAAGGTTTGGACCCGCGGTCGATGTGTTGTAAATTTCCAGTGCTTCTCCGCCGAGATAATGAAATAGAGCGACTTTTGCTTCTCAGGTTTTTTCTTTGAGCAAAATTTTCGTGCTTAAAACTGTTTGAATTCCAGGACTTCAGACACGTCACCATGCCATGTTTAATGAAAGACCACGTGAACGAATGAGGTAATATGCATATCATGACAAACGCCTTTAGCTCATTAGATGCCAAGAATGGGTTTTACCAGATCAGCCTTGACACGTGGTGACTCAGTTGGTTGAGCACCGGGCTGTCACGCGGGAGGTCGTGACTTCAACTCCGGCCGGACCAACACTCAGGGTCTGTAAATAACTGAGGAGAAAGTGCTGCCTTTGTAATTACATCTGCAAATGGTTAGACTCTCTAGTCTTCTCGGATAAGGACGATAAGCTGGAGGTCCCGTCTCACAACCCTTCAACGTTCATAATCCTGTGGGACGTAAAAGAACCCGAACACTTGTCGCAAAGAGTAGGGCATGTAGTTCCCGGTGTTGCGGTCTGTCTTCTGTGGTGTATCATGGTTGGGAGGATAAACAGTCCAAGATTGTTATCAATTTTGATAACCACTACCAAAACAAACCATTAGCCAATCACTGCTTAAATTCGCGTCCACGTGACATTATTGATAAGCAACTGCGTGAAAATTCAAAATGGCGGACGATAGTGCGAAACGCTGGGCAAAGAGGAAGGAATTTTCAATGCTTATATCACAGTGAAATGCATGGAATGTGGAATGTTTGGGCAAAGTTATTTCGAGGCTTTATTTTGAATACCTAATCTAACAACTGTCCCGAGTAAAATAACAGTAAAGGAGACGACAACAGTTAAGCTAAAATGCACTGTTTATTCTTCGATACTGGGCATGATATTTTCATAAGTCATCAGTCAGCTTCTTTTTCTTCGGAGGCGAAACTGGGGCATTCTGTATAAAATATAAATGAAACAAGAAAAGTAAATAATTTCGTTTTTGAAACAGCTCTTAAATTGCCGAATGCACAGGAAGCCGCGATGGTCCAAGGGGAAAATTACTTTTTATTTACACGTTACGACATTAATATTGGCAAATTAAAGCCGCTGAAATGACTCTCTGTATGTGTGTGCACTGCTTAAATACCAAAAACATATTACCGTACGAACGTGTTTGCAGAACGTCTTTGCTCTTTCACAACTTCGAGTAAAATTTCCCGGATCATCGTTTTCTTCTAAAGTAAGAAAAATGTACGTGTATGATACTTTCAAATGGGCTTTAGTATTTCTCTACAACGTACTAAACTTAAGACAGAAACACATCATTCAACCAAATATTTAAAAAAATTGTAAATAGAAATGAGAGTCCTCTTAATGAAAACGAAATAATGAAGATGTAAGAAACCACATTCCATGAATTAATACACCAAAACTCCAAATCATAAAATGACCAAAACAACAACTTAAACAATTAGTCATCCAGAATGAGAACTATTCGATGATTTAGCCAAAAAAATGGAACTAAAATGAAGTAGACTCTTTAGTTACCAGCCCTGTGATACTGTGTTGGTGTTTCTTACATGCACAAAGTATTTTAAGTTGTAGGGCCGTAGCTAGTATGAGGCAAACAGAGGCACTTGCCTCTGTCATTTTTTCGTGAAATTTTAAAATAAAGCGTGATTCCAGTCTTGTCTTTAATATGTACTTATTATAAATACTGAAAATACTTCCGAAGATAATTTAATAACGGACATTGCCTCAGTCATATTTTTTTTCTGGCTACGGCCCTGAGTTGTATAATATTTATTATATTTTGTCAATGACAATCTTTCTTTATTTGCCTCTTTATGCAATAGCATGACATCTTCAGATGTGGTAGAGCAATCATCTAGGAGATGCTGTTTCTTTGAAGTGTCAGTCTTTGCTTCTTCCAATCTTTTGGGCCATTTACTGTTAATGAATTTTAAAATAAGTATGATCAAGTCACAACAATTAAGCCACGTAATTAAAATAAGAGTATACAAGTGCATATATTGTCAAATGTGTTAGTTGATTATGAAAACAGTCAGCCCACCCATCCTCTTTCAGGCATTTGACTCTAGCTCAGCTTGCTATATAGTGAGGATATCAATGACATCACCAATTAATATTAATGTGCCAACTAGAGCCTTATTGGATGCCGAAAAAAAGGGTTCTTTTGTGCCATGGTTGACAAATTTAAATATCAAAAGAAATTTGAAATCAATGTTTGTAAACAGATATCTTCCCTATAAGAGGGATTTTAAAATTATGAAAAGCAGTCCCCATTAAAAAGCTGTCAATGTGAAGTAAATCTGGTCCACAATCTTTCATCAAAATATATTTTGTTCAATTTACATGCAAAGTTGAAAATCCATAGACTCGCTCCTAAAAACACAAAAGGGATTTCAAATTCCAGGGAGAGGAAGGGTGCAAAAAGACCAAAACATTCTTTGACTTGGGCCATTTTAGTTTCAATAGGAATAAAACGCAAACAGCGCTTACAAACATTTGCTTGAAATGCATAACTTTTATAAACTTAACGTTTCGTATGTTACAACATACATCATCAGAAGTGATTATTATTCAGTTACAGATAAATTTAAATTCAAAAATACAACTGTACGGACTGGGAACTAACGAAATTGATTGACATAAAACGACACGGATATCCTAATAATAGAGATAAAGTTTCTCACTGCCAACGTTTTCATTTAAGGCTGGCTTAAGTTCACGGATCAACAGAGACTCTTTAATTTTGCAATGCATGTCTGATCGACCAGTTGCTAATATTTCAAAATGACCCCACTTAATTCTATGGTTGGTTAAGAAAACATGATCAGCAATTGCACATTCGTGACAATTTGTAGTTGGAGCTTTAAAATGTTCTGTTTTTCTGTCACGTAATCGGCGTTTCGTTTTCCCTATGTAGAAATCATTGCAATCCCAGCAGTTTGCTCTGTACACTACTTTTGACCTGAAGGAAGGAGCTAGTTTATCTTTGTAAGGGAAGAAAGACTTGATTCTTCGGGTGTTCTGAAAAACTATTGTGACGTTAAAAATACCATAGAATTTGTTTAAACAAGACCTCACCTGTTTTGTGAGGTGTTTGCTGTGATGACCTATGAAAGGTAGAACGATAAGAACTTCTTTTTTCTTAACTGTTTGTCCAGGATCTTTTGGCTTATTTTGATGTTTCTCAATGACATCATTCATATGATATTTAACAGTTCCCATAGGGTAGCCATTAAGTAACAAAATCCTCTTGAGGTCATCTAGGGCAGACTGTAACAATCGGGGTGACGAACAAATTCTAATGCAGCGATAAGCTAAAGTGCGGACTACAGTATGGAAAGTGTCAACGTCACGAAATAGTGGTCACCCTTAATTAGAGAGTCATCTTTTAACTCATTTATCGCTTGAAAACACTGGTCCGTGACACAGTCACACGCGTCACTGGCGGAGGTCCAGACTTACTATACCCGGAGAGAACATTTTTGCAAACGCGCTCTTGCACTTGGCATTACTCTCAAATCATATAAGGAGTTCTGCGACAAAAAAGGACCATTAATGTTATTTCTCAGGAGTCACAAGACTGTGGACCTTTTATACCTCGCTGAAATACCATGCAACAATTATGAAAGACTGAAAGTTTTAGTTAAAACTTTTAAACTGTGTACTGCACTTAAAGTTTGTTAAAATGACACGTTCGACGTTTCACTGACGGTTTACAAAAGGTTTTTGTGTGGGACTTAAGATGGTTTTCAACGGTTTTCAACGGTTAATCACGATTTACAGCCAATTGAAATAAAAGTCACAGTGATTCACTGTCTCTTACTTCTACGACGAAATCGTGAAAAACCGATAAAAACCGTCGGTAGTCTGTTGTAAATCGTGCTAATCCTTATGTTTGTCAACATAAATCATGTTCGATTTCAAAGAATGAAAAAAGAAACAATCTATCTAGATAAAATATCGCTAACAATGATCAGTAAAGGCACCCATACACTTCTTAAAAATAGCAACAAGGTAACAGCCGCTTCGTGGTTTGCTTAGAGGTCTAGCATGCAATATCGGCGAGCAAGAACAGCGTACCTGATGTTTTTGGGCAGGTTCGAGTCTGGCTTGCAGACAAACTAACTTTTTTTTTCTTACTGTAATTATTCCTTCAATTACCAGTCGATGCATTTTCTATATATGTTTTGTAGCGTTCTGCCTTTAAGCGTATTAAAATAATTACAATGTAGTCAGGCATAAGTTAGTTTTGTTTTGTTTTGTTTTTTTCGTCTTCCACGCAACAGAACTCTCTCGTAGTTAACAATGCATCCTGCACTTCATACAGGCTTATGATAAGTGAATTATTTTATTCATTTTATATAAATTAAATAAGCACAGTTCTTCTGTTTTGTATGAGTTCACTGATAAATGACCAGGTTTGCTCTGAAAGCATTGAGCTTTGAAACGTTTGTGCACAGATTTATTGTCATGATTGCTATACATGACGCTGTGAGTAACACTAGTCGAAGCTCTCAATCTTGGACAGAATAAAAAGGAACAGCAAACCCCCATCCCTCCCAAAGCAATGATGAAGCCGCGCAAAAGCCAAAACGCGCCATTTTCCCATCCTTGATTTTTGTCCAAGATTGTAGGTGTATTTTGTATTTACGCGGAGTAAAAGAGTCCCACTTGGTGTAAAGACCGGTGAATGTCTTCTTTCGGTAGATTGATGTTGAGAAGGAGCTGTCACGATTGCGTTTCATAAGGATATCAAGGCAGGAGTACCCAACGAGAAAAATTTATAAAGTGATTGGTTATCGCCTCCAGTAATATTTCAACAGTCACTAATAGTTTTTTGGTTGATTATTAACTTCTGTGGCAAAATTATATCCGCTCCCCAAAGCCAGCTAGAGCTAGAATTTAAAATACAATTTTCAGCCAGGATCTTTACTTTAAGAGCTTTTCCCAGCCAGGATATTTACCAAAAAGGCATTTCCCCAGCCAGGAATGTCTCTTTCTCCCCTTTTTTGCCAGCCCAAAAAATAACCAACATTTAGCCAGCCAGGAAAGTAAATTGAGCCATTTTATCCAGGTGATACAAAAAAAATAACTCAACGAAAGCTTGGTGGTGTTTGAGCCATTTTCTTTGCTTATGACTTCGGTGTACATTAACGCGGGATAAAAATAACATTTCTACTCTCTTACAGGTCTGTGGAAAATATAAATCGTCTTTACTTCAATCCAAATGAGAGCAAAGTTGTGAGATCGGAAAAAATAAATTTAGAGTTGGTTTACTTGATTTGAACGCAAACTTAAGACTGACACCAGGACCCACAAACAACCACGTTTCCAGGGTTCCAAACACTGGTAACGAGATTGGATTCATCAAGACAATGTCTGGAGAGCACATTCGCCAAACGTTTAACGCGTACTTACTCTTCTTCTGCCCCATCTCCCCTCCAAAAGCTCATAATTCTGAACTTTATCTAAAATTACGCGTTCTGCTATCACTAGAAAGCAACGAAAATTTCGATGAACATCGTGCACAACTCACTATCCAACACGGACAAAACCAAGTGACCGCAAGGCGCATTCCAGTATCCAAAACAATGATATTATTTAAGCCGATACAGAAATGAAATAGAACAAAAGCATTGTCTATCCAGCGCCAATCAGATACCTCGGAGACACGCCCTCCCAGAAGCTGTAGAAACTCCACGCCAAGAACGCAAAGTCTATTAATTATGATATATAAATAAAATTTGGTGTATAGGAAATCATATACCGAAAAAGCACGGAACGTCTATCCTTCATGATGCAGAACCATAAGTGATGCAGATGGAAACAAATGCCAGAAAGACACAGGCTATCGTTCATGATGAACTAAGAACAACTATGCGGTGCTTACGGACTCAAATGCCAAGAATGTCACAGATGTCGCAGTCTTTCCTTGAAGATGAAGAATTATGCGGTGCATAAGAAATGAAATCGTGGGAAATCATAGTTTACACTTGAGTGATGAAAAACCAATATTCGGTGCAGAAGAAATCAAATAAGGAAAAGGTACAGTCTTTACTCAATGATGAAAACCAATTATGCGGTGCAGAAAAAATCAAATGCCGGGAAGGCTATCATTGACGATAATGAACAGTTTTGCAATGCTGACCAAATGAAATGACAAGAGGGTACAGTCTATCCTCGACGGTGAATAACAGTTCTGCGATGCAGACGGAACCTAATTGCGAGAAGGCAGAGTCTTTCCTAGCGACCAGAAAAAATTATGCGGTAATGAAGATATAACATGTTAGGAAAGCACAGTCTACAGATAATGATGAAGAATAGTTATGCGGTGCAGCAGAAAGCAAATGCCGGGAAGTCATGATCATGGTCTACGAATCCTTGACGATGAAAAATATTTATGGTGTGCTGTAGATATCATTTCCCGGGAAAGCACACCCTATAGAAAAAAGAACTTTACGGTCAATCGCCGGGATACCTGTCACTTTCCTTTTCTGCATACCGACTCCTCTTCATATTCAGATGAGGATCCATGTAGCCTTTGTTATGGCTTTTCATATCTAAAAATACAACCGTAGATTACTACATTATTATAACTGCATAATTATTACTCGCCAACGCGGATTTACTATCTATGCAGCCAAACTCTAGGCCGTAATCGCTCAAAAGTCACAATCGCTGCAAAGGCTTCAAAAGATAAAAGAGAACTGTTCACAGCAATCACCGCAAAAGCTTTGCTAAACCTGTAAAGACAAAAACTCCTTTTTTTATGTCCAACCCCACACTTAAATCTTACATAACCGAAGGGGAATCGCTGCGAAAGTTTTACAGGATAAAAGACAACTGTTCACAGCAAAAGCCATAACTGGCAATCACCGCAAAAGCTTTGCTAAACCTGTAAAGACAATTTCAGCAATAGTCCTTTTTTAAGTCCAACTCCACCACGTAAAATCTTACATAACCGAAGGGCAATCGCTGCGAAAGCTTTACAGGATAAAAGACAACTGTTCACAGCAAAAGCCATAACTGGCAATCACCGCAAAAGCTTTGCTAAACCTGTAAAGACAATTTCAGCAATAGTCCTTTTTTGAGTCCAACTCCACCACGTAAAATCTTACATAACCGAAGGGCAATCGCTGCGAAAGCTTTACAGGATAAAAGACAACTGTTCACAGCAAAAGCCATAACTGGCAATCACCGCAAAAGCTTTGCTAAACCTGTAAAGACAATTTCAGTAAAAGTCCTTTTTTAAGTCCAACTCCACCACTTAAATCTTACATAACCGGGAAGCAATCGCTGCGAAAGCTTTACAGGATAAAAGACAACTGTTTACAGCAAAAGCCATAACTGGCAATCACCGCAAAAGCTTTGCTAAACCTGTAAAGTCAATTTCAGCAAAAGTCCTTTTTTAAGTCCAACTCCACCACTTAAAACTTACAGAACCGGGAAGCAATCGCTGCGAAAGCTTTACAGGATAAAAGACAACTGTTCACGGCAAAAGCCATAACTGGCAATCACCGCAAAAGCTTTGCTAAACCTGTAAAGACAATTTCAGCAATAGTCCTTTTTTAAGTCCAACTCCACCACGTAAAATCTTACATAACCGAAGGGCAATCGCTGCGAAAGCTTTACAGGATAAAAGACAACTGTTCACAGCAAAAGCCATAACTGGCAATCACCGCAAAAGCTTTGCTAAACCTGTAAAGACAATTTCAGCAATAGTCCTTTTTTAAGTCCAACTCCACCACGTAAAATCTAACATAACCGAAGGGCAATCGCTGCGAAAGCTTTACAGGATAAAAGACAACTGTTCACAGCAAAAGCCATAACTGGCAATCACCGCAAAAGCTTTGCTAAACCTGTAAAGACAATTTCAGCAAAAGTCCTTTTTTAAGTCCAACTCCACACATCCTACATAACCAGGAAGCAATTGCTGCGAAAGCTTTACAGGATAAAAGACAACTGTTCACAGCAAAAGCCATAACTGGCAATCACCGCAAAAGCTTTGCTAAACCTGTAAAGACAATTTCAGTAAAAGTCCTTTTTTAAGTCCAACTCCACCACTTAAATCTTACATAACCGGGAAGCAATCGCTGCGAAAGCTTTACAGGATAAAAGACAACTGTTTACAGCAAAAGCCATAACTGGCAATCACCGCAAAAGCTTTGCTAAACCTGTAAAGACAATTTCAGCAAAAGTCCTTTTTTAAGTCCAACTCCACCACTTAAAACTTACAGAACCGGGAAGCAATCGCTGCGAAAGCTTTACAGGATAAAAGACAACTGTTCACGGCAAAAGCCATAACTGGCAATCACCGCAAAAGCTTTGCTAAACCTGTAAAGACAATTTCAGCAAAAGTCCTTTTTTTCAGTCCAACTCCACCACTTAAATCTTACATAACCGGGAAGCAATCGCTGCGAAAGCTTTACAGGATAAAAGACAACTGTTCACAGCAAAAGCCATAACTGGCAATCACCGCAAAAGCTTTGCTAAACCTGTAAAGACAATTTCAGCAATAGTCCTTTTTTAAGTCCAACTCCACACTTAAATCTTACATAACCGAAGGGGAATCGCTGCGAAAGTTTTACAGGATAAAAGACAACTGTTCACAGCAAAAGCCATAACTGGCAATCACCGCAAAAGCTTTGCTAAACCTGTAAAGACAATTTCAGCAATAGTCCTTTTTTGAGTCCAACTCCACCACGTAAAATCTTACATAACCGAAGGGGAATCGCTGCGAAAGTTTTACAGGATAAAAGACAACTGTTCACAGCAAAAGCCATAACTGGCAATCACCGCAAAAGCTTTGCTAAACCTGTAAAGACAATTTCAGCAATAGTCCTTTTTTGAGTCCAACTCCACCACGTAAAATCTTACATAACCGAAGGGCAATCGCTGCGAAAGCTTTACAGGATAAAAGACAACTGTTCACAGCAAAAGCCATAACTGGCAATCACCGCAAAAGCTTTGCTAAACCTGTAAAGACAATTTCAGCAAAAGTCCTTTTTTAAGTCCAACTCCATCACTTAAATCTTACATAACCGGGAAGCAATTGCTGCGAAAGCTTTACAGGATAAAAGACAACTGTTCACAGCAAAAGCCATAACTGGCAATCACCGCAAAAGCTTTGCTAAACGTGTAAAGACAATTTCAGCAATAGTCCTTTTTTAAGTCCAACTCCACCACGTAAAATCTTACATAACCGAAGGGCAATCGCTGCGAAATCTTTACAGGATAAAAGACAACTGTTCACAGCAAAAGCCATAACTGGCAATCACCGCAAAAGCTTTGCTAAACCTGTAAAGACAATTTCAGCAAAAGTCCTTTTTTAAGTCCAACTCCACACATCCTACATAACCAGGAAGCAATTGCTGCGAAAGCTTTACAGGATAAAAGACAACTGTTCACAGCAAAAGCCATAACTGGCAATCACCGCAAAAGCTTTGCTAAACCTGTAAAGTCAATTTCAGCAAAAGTGTTTTTTCCACTCCAACCTTGAGACCCCGGTAAAGTATTTGAATAGGGCGTTTCACAAACAGTTGTAAAATTAAGAAAACTGTCATTCCCAAATAGATAATACTGTTAATGTCCAAAAATACAAAAAACCCTCTTACTTCTGCGAGGTAAATGTAACCGTGTTGGATGGAGCTCTTCAAACAGGAAACGAGCAAGGATTCCGTACTGCAAATAAGAATTCTATGATAACAGATTAATTTCTCATTATTAATGAGCTGTGTTTGAAATGTAAGTGTCTAGTAACGCTTTTCAGTTTTAAGGCATAAATTTAATATTTTTTACTTTAATTGATAAACAAAATGTTCTTGAAAATTAACTTAAGGCCGTGACAGTAATTTTTTATTATAAATGAAATAAAATTAGCAACTGCCTGTTTGAGCTGGGTAACCTATTGAAATACATCGTTGTCTTGATGGTTACGAACACTATCACTTGGTCTTGACCTGGGCCACATTTTGTCAGTAGTACCTTTTAATATTTTCTCTTCCGGAACAAATTTTGTTATAGAACGTATAAAAACTATCCGGCTGCCGGCCGTTCCTTTCCGTTGCCATTTGAGCGTATTGATTACTGTACTCGCACCGACATCTAACTCTGTCTATCCAGCAAAAACATAGTAGCATTATCGAAGACTAAGACATTCGTTTCGCCTTATGAACTCGTGTGCTCCCTTTGGGTATAAAAGGAACTTCTCGCAAATTCTTGACTGCTGGGAAATACTGGAAATAGAACATGAATTTTGCCTCTTCAGGACCAGAAAATCTGCTTTTGCAATAGTAACGCAAAAAGTACTTCTATGCTTCTTTCAGTTATGGCTCGTTCCAATTTGTCCGAGTTAGACTTCATTTCGCAAACTAAGAATAGCATACAAATATTCTGTAGATATAACATACAAATATCAAATAACAAACATCCCTGCAACACTTCATCCTAATTAATAAATAACAAGTTTTCAAGGGTGTTGTGCCAGAGATTGACGATTAGCATGTGAACAGGCTCCTTGTAAAAGAAAAGGCAAGCAAGAGAAAACAAGGGTTCAAAAGGCTTTGATACTTAGGCAGTTCTAATCCCGAAGTGTGCCTAGATGTATCTGTTAAAACAATACACCAAACAGACAAAAACATCTGAGGTCAATCGAAAGACACGCCTTATGTCAGAATGGTTGTCCAGAATGATGCCAGCAAAACACTTCAGAAGAAAAATGGCTCTGATTAGGCAAATGTTCCTTTTTTTTTATTATTATTTTCCATTCTAACTGATCGTCTATAGCAGATAAGTAACAAGACTAACCACATCTATTTGGGGTGGTTTTAGCTGCGAGAACGTTTCGCTTCGATTTTCTTAGAAGAGCCGATATTTCTGGAAATCAAGACACGAACGCGAGGGCTATATTTCTGCGAATATGGAACTACACATATTACTCCGTTTACCATTCTATTTGCTGCTGGCATTTTGTCGAAACGAAATGACTGAAAGGAAAAGACCTTATGTGCTACAGTCAAACAAAAGTGTTTCTGAACAGTCATGGTTTAATGAAGGTGCATGCATTGTCGAGATCAACATGATCAACATGATAAAATCAAAAGGCGTTCTTACCAGCTGGACATACTTTTATGATGATCTCTTAACCAGGCTACTGGAACAGTGACCCTGCCCGCTGCTGACTGAAGGATGCACTAAAGATGGTTCGCAAAATACAAAAGACAGTTGAGACGGTCCATAAAGAAACTTATCAAAACCTGCAAAAAGACATTCAGATAAAAGCAAGGATATAGATGAAAAGATTACTTACCTAGAAATCAGCAGAGTTTGGATGTAGCAAAAATTGTCCAAAACCCGTAAAAATTTAGTTGCATCACCCAAACTAGAGGCACAAAACAACGACCGCGACG
>NC_090879.1:11325257-11337757 GCF_036669935.1 Montipora foliosa
AAAAGAGCCGTTGCAGACGCCGAAAATTGCATTGATATGTTTACTCTTCAGAGGAAAGAGTACATTTTTCTAGTAGACCACAGTTCAGACTGGAACTCAGTGACCCAACTTTGCCATGAAAATTACCAAGAACCTGTTCAAGAAAGCACTCCGCAACGACATAACACCCCGGATTGTCTTACTGGGTGAAAGAAACACGCCCGAGGAAAGCATTGCATCAAGTCCAGCACAGCGAATGATGACTCGTCGAACTAAGACCCGTATGTCGACAGCTGCATGCAACCCTTCTCTATTTTCCCGTCGATGAAGAAGAAGAAAGTAAAATAAAGCAGAAGAGACGGAAAGCAAAGCTTTATCATGACCAGTATGCAAAGCCTTTGCCGTAATTAGAAATTTGGCAAGATCTCAGGATCGCTGAAGTGCAGAAAGGAACTCGGAGTTGGCGAACGGGGTCTCTTGTCTATCAGTTGTCTGGTGAAGACTGGGACAGAAACCATGCGTCGGAACAGGCAGTTTCTCAAGCTCAGGAACAGCCAGCAACAAAAGCAGTCCTGCCAAAGTAGTAGGTCTTACTGGTGAGAGTGCCTAAAGTGCAAATCCGAGCAATTACCAGTTCAAGTGTTCCTAATCCTGCACCCAACTCTGTGTTAGAACCCGAACCAGAGCCATGACCTGGACCTCCACCCGTGAAGAACACCTACGCTAGGATTATGAAGCTGCTTAAGCTTTTAGACTGTTGTGGACACAGACTTGCTGAATGCAGAGCTCTCTAAGAGTTATTGTTTTTTCTTCAGTTACTTATTTTGTAAGTGTAATAATAATCTCTTAAATAGGGAAAGATGGTACGATTCTGAATTTTTTTGTGTTAATTGTCTCATTTATTTTCGTGGTGACTGTTATGTGAGCGTTGTATGTGTATATTTAGTAAAAACATTGTAAAGGTTGCTCTGTTTAACAAGTCAATCCCGTTGATTGGCCACAGTGTATTCAAGATGGCAAAATCTCGAACAAAAGGAATGTGACCTTGTACCACAAGTGAGTGTTCTATATTTATACTTCAGGCGGTCTTGAGGGCGAAGTGCAACGACCAAGTGCAATAAAACTCCAAAGGGTTAGCCCGCCAAGCACACCGGGGAGTCGAGTCCCGCCTCACAACTAAAGCAAATTCATAAAAGTCAGTAGCCAACCCTGGCCTATCCAAGTCTAAATCCATAAGCAAAATATATGAGAAGTCCGTGGCTCAATAAGTCCCCATTGTGTCAAAAAATCGTAATTGCTAGATGAGTCCCCCCCCCCCCCCCCCCTACCGGGTTAAAAACCGTAATAAACTAATTTGAAAAATCCAAGACCTCAACAAGTCTCAATCAAATCTTTATTAGAGACCTTTAAAGTCTAGTACGAGAACGACTACGAGTACGAGATTTTCTCATAAGGCAACAGTGAGCGCGCGCAAACCAGCGTCATTTTAGCGGCAAAAACGTGATGCCGCCGTCATTTTAGTACAAGGTTTTGCAAAAATGTCGTCGAATCAAAACAAGTCAACAACACAGTAGCAGTTTTGGCTTTTTTTTGATGAGCAAAAAGGCTCAGTTACCAGCAATAAGAATAACTGAGCAACCTATACTGCTAACAAAGAGTAAAATTAAGCGCACAGGTTATAAATTTCCTTAGTAGTTTCGCTAAAAACGGGCAGTCAAAACTCGTACTCGTTCTCGTCCTCGTCGTAGAATCTAAAGGTCCCTATTTACTAGATGGATACGGTCTGAGTCGTAATCCATGAAAAACCATTGCCACATTTATGCAGTCAAAACTCTTTTGATTTCATCCTTTCTGTCTATTTCGGTTGTTTTTTTCTCTTTATTAAGTATCCACTTCGCCTTTTTTTTCTTCGTGCTGATGATTATTACTGGCTTCTTTTAAACAATTGTTCACGGTTTTAAGTTCTTCATTTTTACCTGAGCTTCTGTCATTGATTGAGTCACCTCCGCACTTCTCAGTTCCTTCAAATTGTTTTTTATGTATGCGTCACGTGACCCTGAAAGCTGGTATTGGTACGGTAATGAGTTTTCTGCGGCCAATGACAACTATGCCAGCACCACCATGCTTTCCAATGCACAAGAAACGTCAGAAGTAAATCATGCCTGTGGCCCTATGAGTAGCTCTTACTTATTAGCTATTCGCTGAAAAACGCGGTATTATTTCGTTTTCAAGACCTTAATTTAATCGACAGAAAAAACAGGGGAAAAGTCTTAGTCAAACAAAGGAACTTGAATGTGGAAGACGACCCTACGGATATGGTAGAACTAAAGCTTTTCATCACATTATCAATGTCCTCTTAAAGGACTCTTGCTGGGTTCGGGTTTGAACTGCTCAGGATGAAGGCGGTTGAAACTCGAACTCAACAAACAAGTTGATCCTGTCAGTTTAGCGTTACACTTTTAAACTTTACCGTTATGTCAGTTGTGTTCTCTATAATATTGTTGGTTAGGTGAATTTATCCGCTTGTAACGAACATTTAATCTCTAAAAAATCATTGTATTGATACTGATCATGTTGTAAAAATTTAACTGTTACACTCACTCACTATATTTGAAACATCGAAACATGTTCCTTTCCTTTAATTCAAAAGTGGTTGCATTTTTAAAAATAATTGATTCCGTTTATTTACTTTTATATAAATTTATCCATTGTCGGCTCAAGCTGGAAATATTTCCAAACTGCACTGCTACATGTATGAACTCAATACGCTCTCTATTATTTACACCAAGAGATGGAAAGAGTAACTATTTAACATGATGAGGTTAACTACTTTACTCATGAAAACCAGTTGACATAATCTTACTGTTTATCCTCAGATTCCTACAAAATAACAACATTACCTTTTTGACGAATGAAATTTTTGCCAACCTTGTGAATCTTAGATATTTGTAAGTAAGACCAGTGAAACGTATTTCAAATCACAGCTATCATGGTTTGACCATGCCTCACCGTTTAGCTCTCTGAGGTAACAGCCTTGGGTGAACTTCTTGCTGAAAACTAATTGTTGAAAACTATAATTGATAGCTATACATGTATATACTGATCATGTTGTAAAAATTTAACTGTTACACTCACTATGGCTGGTGATATTTGAAACATCGAAACATGTTCCTTTAATTCAAAAGTGGTTGCATTTTTAAAAATAATTGATTCCGTTTATTTATTTTTATATAAATTTATCCATTGTCGGCTCAAGCCGGAAATATTTCAAAACTGCACTGCTATGAACTCAATACGCTCTCTGTTATTTACACCAGGAGATGGAAAGAGTAACTATTTAACATGATGAGGGTAACTACTTTACTCATGAAAACCAGTTGAATTAATCTTACTGTTTTCCCTCAGATTCCTACAGAATAACAACATTACTTTTTTGACGAATGGAATTTTTGCCAAACTTGTGAATCTTGAATATTTGTAAGTAAGGCCAGTGAAACATATTTCAAATCACAGCTACCATAGTCTGACCATGCCTCACCGTTTTAGCTATCTGAGGTAACAGCCTTGGGTAAACGTCTTGCTGAAAACTAATTGCAATATCCCTTTTCGCTCTAAAATTCTTTAGAAACGTAATTTGTATAGGCAATTTATTGTTTCAATCAGCAGCTTTTTCTGTTTTAGATTATAGAGAGGAAACAAACTTCAAGAAATCCCAGACGGGGCCCATCGCTAGAAATCAGAGACATTTTGAGCCCACGTTCAATAAATCCTGTGGCAAATTGGTCAGGGAAGCGAGTGCAAAACAACTAAGAAATATAGGACGCTGGCGATATTTTTGCTTTCCTTAGCTCGATTTTGCTCTACAACCCATAGATTCAAAGCTAGTTTTCTGTAGTTTTGTAATCATGCAATTTTTTTTTCATAGCGGTTTTCCTACTAAACAATATTCTTCTTCACTTTGGTCAACCTCGAACCCAGGCTCTCTCCCTATTCTTCTCCCTGAAGAGAGAGAGAGCCTGGATTCGAGGTTGCATTTTGGTCTCATTTACTTTTTGTCATCGGCGGATTATGAGCCCAAGGCTAAACTCTCCGATCAGCGGTTACGACCATTTTTGGCGGGAGCTTGTAGCTTTACACGAACTTTCATTATGCATTCATGTCATCTTTCCTATGTCTGAAAACCTTACAAGTCAAAAGCAGTTAAGAGCTTCTGCCTGAGACACCGGGGCAGACTTGGAAATGAGGGTCGGCCGATTTCGCTCAAAATTGGTACACAAAGTACTTATGTCGACTTATGTAATATGCCAAAGTGTCAGCTTCAACGACTTTTTTTTAGCCGAGTTCTGGATATCAGCCCCTCAGGGGTCCCCAGAGGCTGATTTTCAGTGCAATTTTGGCCACTTTTAAATCTCTTTTTTGGCAACATGAAATTAATTTCAGGCAAAAACAAAACCATCTTTGTAAAGCCCTATCCTTAGGCTTTTATGGGTGAGAACATTAGCTCATGGACATTTTTCGCTAGCCTGTGGCTGTTATCACAACTTGGTCATATTTGAAGCATATGGGAAGCAACCGGAAATGGCCTGTTTTTCAGACCTAATATTTTCCATGCCCATGTTTTATATCTTGAGGTCTTAGTATCCCTGCAAAGTTCAGCCCTTAGTTTAGTAATATCAAGAAAAAAATACTAAGGTTGAGGCTTTTTACTAAGAAAAAAACTTACGAGAAGATGGCTAACCAGGCCACTTCCGGTTGAAGTTTCAACAAAGCGTGTCTGCAAAAATCAGCCATTTAATTTCGATTATCTTTTTTCCTTCCAAGTTATGGTTAAAAGAGGCTCTGAAGTTAATTGTCACCGTAAAGACTTGCCGTTAATAAGAAATTTTTATGTGATTGTTTTAGGACCGATCAGATAGTGGTCCGACAGCGGTTATAAATTTCTTGGAAGACGTCTTGAAAATTACGGACAATAGAGCCGCTGCGAAAACTCTTTATTTACCTAACAACACATCTCTTGCCGGTAAATCAAAATGCAAAATTGCATCTTTTTCGTCCAAACTGCAACGTTAAGTTTGTCTCCTTTGTTCAACTCGTTCAACGTATCACGTCTGTGGCCCGTAGTAATGAAGCGCTAATTAAATCAGGATATAAGCAAGCTTTGTAGTTCCATTCAGTAGTACTATAACCCACCTGTTTGGGCTTTAATATTTTCTGAAGAAAAAATAACTTATCGGTCTCTTTAAAAGCAACCACAACATCTGTCGTGACACTACTTGAGAATCGTTTTGAACCTTTAAGAAATTTCGAATATAATTAAAGCTAATCGTCTAACACAAATTGCAGTCACTCTTCCAGTCTATTTGCAAAGTATCTGGATAAATTCACCTACAAAAAACGCTTACCTGGCTTCACTTTTACAGACATGCCCCTTTCCTACAATCCCTTAAAAGTGAGGTAACATTAGAAACTTTAGCCCCAGCGATAAATTGGTCGCAAGTGCGTCGTTGTGAGTTAGATATACACAGGTCGATTAATACCGTACGTGACGAGGTCATTGTAGTTTGTTGGCTATGACTGACTTGGAATTCAATTATTTTCTCGAGCAGATCCGTCTCCTTGATATTGCGGAGAATGATTATGATAAAACTTGTATGAGAACCTCAATGGCATGATTCGTTTACTGAATATTTATTCATACCCAGTGCCCCAGTGTAAATGGCTCACATATGTTGTAAATGATTGATAAGGACGTCCAACACGGTCCGTTTTCGCCGCCAATCCGCTAAATTGCTTGAAGATTACTCGCGTGCACTCTTTCCCTTTCTCTATCAGTATTTTCCTTTTGTTGCTTTCTCAAACAGCACAGATCCATGGTGGCATCCATACTGCATATATATCCAAAGATAGGACAGGGATGGAGTGGGTTATCCTTCCGGCAAAGACTACTGTTTTGGCAACTTGGGAAATAAAATATTTCAGCTTTCTTTGAGCCCTTAAGGACTTGGGGTTTTTTTTTATGGCACCCGTAGCTGTAGATCACATGAAAAAGTAAGTCTTTATGGACTCACACTGAATTGCTGACCCTTAACTCTGGTTTCGGTAATAAGAAGCAACCTAGGCGGTAATCGCCCTGGAGGGCCATTATGCATGCTGCAGGTGATAAGGTAAGTCGTCACAAGGCCTAGTGCCCGCTCGTACCTGCTGGAGCTTAAATTGGTTACTGCTCTTCTTTCCTGGACAGGATAATAATCACTGGTGCCCATTTATACATCTGGGTGGAGAGAGGCACTGTTAAAGAAAATTGCCTTCCCAAGACGACATGTCAACGCCCTAGTAACTTGGGGCCCGTTTCTCGAAAGTCCCGAAAACTTTTCGGGTCCGAAAAGCCATTTGTGAAACTGCCAACCACTTGTTTTAGAAAGCCGATCGTTTAACGTGTTTTCAAGGTAACAAAAAGAAAAATGACTGTGAAGTTTGACGACTTAAGTCCTCTCCGTTCTTGAGATACAAAGGGAATTGTGACACCCGAAAATGGCCCGTAAAGTTTCGGGACTTTCGAGAAACGGGCCCCAGGACCGCCCGATCCAGAGTCTAGCCCGCTAACGCGCTATGCCAGTTCCTTTTTGTGTAGAATCCGAATGTAATGGGGACTTTAATCTGTCCTAAATCAACAAGGTGCATCGGGGAAGAAATAAATGGCCAGCACTTTTAAAAGAAAGTGGACACCTTGCCGGCTGCTTTGTTTATTTGCGAAAAAAGAAACTATCTGCGATCTATTAATTAAACTAATTGAATCTATTCAGTCTGTAAGCGAATTTGTTTCATTTGAGTCCATTTGAGTGCTTTTGAAAGGCAGAGTAGCGAAAGTCTGGATTTCACAATTTAGTCTCTTGGAAAATCAAAACCATGCACCTTTTGGAAGAAGTTGACATATGTGGGGCTCGAGATAACAAGCCGTCAGAGCCTGCTGTGACTGTCCATTAGCGACATTAGATCGAGATGTTACGCCCTGCTAGTCAAAGTGGGCGCTGCTGGTAATAAACTGACTGCGTCACACAGATTTGACAATTTTCCTGAATGGAAGTTAATTCTTAACAAAGCTGGCTTGTCTGGCCTCACAAAAGATGAATTAAAGACGATTTGTGATATGTCCACGTCACCGCCGAAAATTCACCCGTTTGCGCAAATATTCAGTAAACAAATCATGCCATTGAGGTTCTCATACAAGTTTTATCATAATCATTCTCTGCAATATCAAGGAGACGAATCTGCACGAGAAAACAACTGAATTCCAAGTCAGTCATAGCCAGCAAACTACAATGACCTCGTCACGTACGGTATTAATCGACCTGTGTATATCTAACTCACAACGACGCACTTGCGACCAATTTATCGCTGGGGCTAAAGTTTCTAATGTTACCTCACTTTTAAGGGATTGTAGGAAAGGGGCATGTCTGTAAAAGTGAAGCCAGGTAAGCGTTTTTTGTAAGTGAATTTATCCAGACACTTTGCAAATAGACTAGAAGAGTGACTGCAATTTGTGTTAGACTTAGCTTTAACTATATTCGAAATTTCTTAAAGGTTCAAAACGATTCTCAAGTAGTGTCACGACAGATATTGTGGTTGCATTTAAAGAGACCGATAAGTTATTTTTTCTTCAGAAAATATTAAAGCCCAAACAGGTGGGTTATAGTACTACTGAATGGAACTACAAAGCTTGCTTATATCCTGATTTAATTAGCGCTTCATTACTACGGGCCACAGACGTGATACGTTGAACGAGTTGAACAAAGGAGACAAACTTAACGTTGCAGTTTGGACGAAAAAGATGCAATTTTGCATTTTGATTTACCGGCAAGAGATGTGTTGTTAGGTAAATAAAGAGTTTTCGCAGCGGCTCTATTGTCAGTAACTTTCAAGACGTCTTCCAAGAAATTTATAACCGCTGTCGGACCACTATCTGATCGGTCCTAAAACAATCACATAAAAATTTCTTATTAACGGCAAGTCTTTACGGTGACAATTAACTTCAGAGCCTCTTTTAACCATAACTTGGAAGGAAAAAAGATAATCGAAATTAAATGGCTGATTTTTGCAGACACGCTTTGTTGAAACTTCAACCGGAAGTGGCCTGGTTAGCCATCTTCTCGTAAGTTTTTTTCTTAGTAAAAAGCCTCAACCTTAGTATTTTTTTCTTGATATTACTAAACTAAGGGCTGAACTTTGCAGGGATACTAAGACCTCAAGATATAAAACATGGGCATGGAAAATATTTGGTCTGAAAAACAGGCCATTTCCGGTTGCTTCCCATATGCTTCAAATATGACCAAGTTGTGATAACAGCCACAGGTTAGCGAAAAATGTCCATGAGCTAATGTTCTCACCCCTAAAAGCCTAAGGATAGGGCTTTACAAAGATGGTTTTGTTTTTGCCTGAAATTAATTTCATGTTGCTAAAAAAGAGATATAAAAGTGGCCAAAATTGCACTGAAAATCAGCCTCTGGGGACCCCTGAGGGGCTGATATCCAGAACTCGGCTAAAAAAAAGTCGTTGAAGCTGAAACTTTGGCATATTACATAAGTCGACATAAGTACTTTGTGTACCAATTTTGAGCGAAATCGGCCGACCCTCATTTCCAAGTCTGCCCCGGTCTCTCAGGCAGAAGCTCTTAAATGCTCACTTAAAAAGAAACTTTTCTAGCGATAAATCACTCTTACACTGTATATCCGCATTACGTAATGTGGGCTCAAAATGTCCCCGATTTCTAGCGACGTTCAGGAATTCAAAGTATCTTCGAGTAATGTATGTCAGTCAGTTAAATCAGGCCAGAAGCGACCATATCCGGCCTCTCGTGCGTGAAATAAAGAAACGTTAAATTATGTTTTACCTTTGCTTTAATCTCAGATTCCTTGTCACACACTTAACTTTAAATCTGTTGGAAAAAAAACGACTTACTTGACAATTTTTTCATTCCCCAACAGACTGCTTTTTGACAACCCCATCAACACAATTGGAGAGCGGGTGTTCACTACCCAAAACCACAACCTAACAATGTAAGTCATACAAGATGACATACTGTTTTATATATCAGCACACTTGAAGTTACTCATGCTTTAGGCCACTCCCTGGCTCGACGCCCTGTCGGACCAACACTGATAAGAAAGTGCTGCCAGGATAGTTACATCAGCGAGTGGATAGAACTTGAGTCTTCGCCGTTCAAATGCCCACAACGTGAAAACTTTTATTTTCCTATTTGAAAGTCCATATTTAAAAAAATGAACTTTGGCGAAACTCTCTTTCCATTCGAACGACAGGCGAATTTTCTACAATTTTTTAAAAGGGCTCAATTGTCTTCCATTTTAAAAATTGGCACACAGCTCGTTCAAGTCTTCCCTGGACATGTGACCTTTTTGAATATCCTCAGTTTTGCTGCTGCATTCGCTTCCGGATTTAGAGCACCTTCCTCGATAAACATAGACATGATAGCTCTTTTTCTTAATTGAAAAAAATACTGAAAACTATCGCAGAGCGATACCTTTGCGTTGATCACCAAGAAAACATAGGATCTACGCCAACAAGCAATTCCATAGCTTAGCTCCGAAAACGGAAAACAAATTAAGTCGAATACTCAGTCTTGATTTATTAACATATAAGTTATCAACATCAGAAGATATAGTGTTATATGAATGAACGTCGGATGCACGGGTGAAAAGATCACAGATATTCTGAGAATTGGTAGATGTGTCGTGCACGAGAGAACATACTGTTTCAAAACGAGACACGAATTTTGCACGATGCTTAAAAACCTATTTTTATTTGATATACTCCTTCAGCTGGTCAGGATTTCACAGGATCGCTGTGACGTAGATTAAGGAATGCCTCAAGCCTGACTTGCGCAAACTTAGTAATAAACCTTTTAAAAACAAAATTCACCAATTTTTACTTCCGGTGCTTGGTGATGAGGATGATTATGTTGTTGTCTCAAAATTACTAGTCATCATTAATCACACCCTAGCTTTCATTATTAATTACTTCCTTATGTTTCATGTCTTCTTGTAGGTTCTTGCATCTATTTATTTTATTTTATTTTCATTTTAGTTATTACCTGATTTACTATTAATCTAATTTACCAAATTTGATTTTAAGATACACACTCCGCCTCGATTAACTTTGCTGTATGCGGCTTGTGTATTTTTTTTTTTTCAATTTGTTAAATTTGAACTTTGAAATAAAATGATGATGATGATGATGATGAATCGAGACTGAATTCTTTCGCAAAAGTTCATTTTGATATGGACTTTCAAATAGGAAAATAAAAATTTTCACGTTATGGGCATTTTAAAAACTGTAAACGGTAGGCCATGCCTCGCAACACCTGTTCTGGGAATTTAAAGAACCGACACATAAACGAAAACAATAGGACACTGAATTATCGAATTCTCGCCCAATTAAGTTGAGAATACCACGTAAGTAAGCGGAGTCCTGTTGTTTTTTACCTTTCACCTGTAATAAATGAATAAATAATTCTTCTTTACCTTTAACTGAGAATTGAGCGACTTTTCACAACTTCAAAGATAGGCTGTAACCGCTTAAATAGTGGGACGATACGATGGATAGCACGATGAAAGCTTTATTTTGCCAACTCAAAATCAGTAACTCGGATAGAATTTCACTATTAATTAACTTCTGCAGATTCATGATTCGGACGAAGCTAAGGACATTTGACCTGGCATCGTTTGACAATAGCAAAAGTATCAAACCTGTTATGTAAGTATTAATGCAAAGACATTTGAGTAATTTCCTGTGGACAAGCTTGAACTGTTACAATTTAAATTCATGCCTAATTTATCAAACGTTTCTATGTTATCTATGGGCTTTATGTTGATCTTTTTTCACGGAATTTAAGTCAACGATAAAACGACAATTTTTTGGTAGTTTAATCTTTTAAACAAAATTTTCCAGAAGCAATGAAATGCCTCTGAACACTAATGTAGCTCTTCCTAGACTAACAATGTCGTACTTTGTAAAATTTCGAAGCAAAAAGGACACAACTTGCCGTTGGCCGAATCGAAAATGGAATAAGGAGTATGTAAAGCTATCTTTCTTCTTCAAAATCTCGCTGTGTCTATATACTTCGTGCTTGGAAAAGCGCGTAAATGGCAAATCTCTTCCACTATTTCTGCAAAATGGCGTTCTTCCTTTGTAATTGGAGGCCCCGATAATATCTCCGTTATTTGAATATCCCGCGCAAGTGCCTTATGAATAATTCATGATGCCCGGCCATTCTGCGTAATTGTGACCGAAGTTATTTTCATTTTTGGGAGAATAAACCACACAATCATTTAACTGTAAATACACTCTATTACATCTATGCAACTATTGATGTTTAAGGTGCAATGTGACCCTGGGAAGGTCGGGAAACTAGTCCTAGGCTTCTCCTAGGCAGGATTGGAACATAGGATCGCCCTAACACCGGCCGGATGCCCCTACTAATTGAGCTACTAGATATCCTTGGGTTCTAGGTAGTTTATATAGGTCCTGAATGGACAATTTGTCTAGCTGGTCGGCGGGACATACCATTGCACCTTAAAGGGGCATGTCACAGCAGTGCAGTTTATTTTGCGTACTTTTAAAAATTACTCACTCCTACTCGCTATGCAACTTAACATTCACCCAAAAATAACTTTAAAACAACGTGCACACATGATTTCATTTACAACAAGAGAGATAAGCTTTGAAAAACTGCCAGGCTGAACAGTTTTCAAAACCCTAATTGCAATCCATTTTAAACTACTTTAATTTTGCCCATCCCTGACTCCTTTTGTATTTGCTGTTCAAGTTATTCAATGTTTTAAGTAATCATTTTCAGTTTATGTTACGCTTGATTTGGTTGCCAGTTCCCAATCGCTGAATTTGGCTTTAGTCGTAACACAGCGCCTTTTAATTATCAATACACCTTATTCCAAAATGGCCGCCAATTCAGTATTCTTTGTTTCCGTGCAAATTGGTTAAATATTTTGTTTACGTTTGAAAACGAGGTCCAATTTGCATTGAAACAAATGAAAATGGCGGCCATTTTGGGATAAGGTGTATAATCTCATTTGAAAACTTGTAGGTATACTTTATAGAGCCCGCAGACCAGCGGGACTCATTGTCCATTCAGGACCTAGAGAAACGACCTAACTCCACAGGATTTTCTAGTATCTCAGTGGGTAGAGCATCCAAGCGGTGTTACGGACATCGTTGGTTTGAATCCGGTCGAAGACTCTGATTTTTTAGTTTTCCTTTTCCCATCTAATAAGTCGATCTTGAGCCTTTCATAAACTGGATTGAAAGGAGGCGCTCGAGAAATAGCTTATGCATACCGAGTCTTATGACATGTGTGACACAGGACCTTTTACACTTAACTTTAAATACACAAAGGACCTAAAAAAAAAACGGGAAAAAGGTAGAATGTAAACAGAACTTATCGATTGTTGTCTTAATTTCACCCATCTACGACATATGGTACCCATTATTTG
>NC_090879.1:11342757-11350257 GCF_036669935.1 Montipora foliosa
GCGCGAAAAGCTCTGCAATAAAGTACCAATGCTTGAATAACGGCTCTAAACACGCGAGCTGGCGTCCAAATAAATAACAAGTACAGGAGCGCGAAAAACCGCAAGCGCTAAAAATAGTAGGGAACCCCAAGTGGGAATCGTCAAAAATACCTGACGGGTCAGAAAATTCTATGATTCGGGAAACCGAATTCCGAGGGTGACCTAGAGGAAAGAGGTAAGGCCAAAAACTAGCAGAAGGCCATTTGGGGGCGACAAGCGTACCGTGCACGCGAGACTTTCCAAATGCGCTAACGTACGTGCGACAAGAAAGACTGGAGGAACCAAATAGTTGTTAACGCCGCCCCAACTGGCATTAAAAGCGTCCACGCCTTCGCAACCGGGACACCAGAACTTAGAGTAAAAAAAGCTCGCACTTAGCGCAAAGAGAGGATGCGAAACGATCGACGTCAAAAGGACCAAAAATACTGCTAACATGTTGGAAGAAAACAGTGGAAACAGCCCAATCATCATAATCAACAACGCGGCTGACCGAATCCGCGTAAGAGTTGAGTGAGCGTGGGATCCACTCAACTTCAAGTGAAATATCATGTGCGGCACAATAGGCGAAAATTTCGAGAGCTAAAGCATGCAAACGAAGGCTGTTGCTGCCCTTGGCGGAAATAGACGCGGCGTTCTTACTATCCGTAAAGACCTTTACCACTTTGCCCGTAAGGGAAGCCCGAAACGATTTCAGGCCGTAAATAATGGCAAACAATTCCCTGCCGTTACTATCTAAACCGGACTCTAAAGAGGAAAACGCTAGAAAGAAAAGATCGAAGTCCTCGCTATCAACGCGGAAGGAACACCCACCGCAGGCGAAACTGCTGGCGTCGGAAAACACGAGAGTCACGGGAAGCGAATATCTCGTGAGAGATCTCCCATTGAGTCTGGCACAGTTAGAAAGCCAGAAATCAATTTCCTGAGGGCATTCAGAGAAAAACTGATAGGACCTAAAATTCAAAGGACAATCCCACCCGCTGTGAAGTTTGACGAATGACTGGAGGAATCTGGACATAAGGAGTGTAATGTTGCCAAAACCCGGGGTGAGGGAAATAATTTGCCCTGTAACAGAGGCAACCGCGCGTGGGGTAACGGAGCGAGACCCAGATTTTAGTGACAGGAGTGCCCTAAGCAACTTGACAATGCGGCGGTGAGGAATAAATATGCGGCCACGCGAAAGATCCCAGACAATGCCCAACCATTCTAAAACCTGGGTAGGAACCCAAATAGATTTCTCCTCATTGGCGACCACGCCCGCATCGGCCAAATCGGATCTAACAGCCGAAGCAGTACCCTGAGCTACCGAAAAATCATGGAGGCATCCGGCGCCGTCGTCTAAATACAAGACCAAGGGTGTGCCCCTGGAGCGCCAATGCTTAACTAACGGCCTAAAAACCTTTGTGAACACGTAAGGCGCTGACGAGAGACCGAACGGGAGCACGGCGAAAACAAAAAACCTGGGCTCTACAGAGCTACCGAGGGGCCACTGAAAGCCTAAAAAAGTTTGAGATTCCTCATGAATGCTTACGTGGTGATACCCAGACTTCATATCGAATTTAAACATATAACTTAGCGAGTGTACGTAATTAAGAAAAGTCCTACCATCCTCCATTTGAAACTTAACCATGGGAATAAACTTATTGACGTGACGGAGGTCGAGAATAAGCCGGCACTTTCCCACAGAGCTAACGGATACCGTTAAAGGATTGACAACCGTGGGAGGCGTAAAAACTTCAATAACAGAACCCGCAATTGGAGTAGATCAAAAAATAGCACTGTCAACAAAACTGGCGTGATCTAAGGCAGACCTATTGTTACAGAAAAAAGCTCTAGGAAGCCATGAAATAAAAGGAATGCGATACCTAAAACGGATGATATAAAGAACCCAAGGGGAGGAACCGATGCTAACCCAGGAATCAACCTTGCTCCTGAGCCTATCCTAATAAACTATGGGCGCTGACCCCTGCTTATACTCAAAACCACGAGAGGACAAACATTGTTCATATTCAGAGTCGGAACAGTACTTATCTTGTGAGAGTAAGTCAGCAAACTCCTCCTCCACACGGGCGTTGACATCACCCGCCTTCGAGCCAGAATGCGAAGCTGAATAGTGAACGCCTAGAGCGCCGGAAGCCTCCTGCTGTAAAGACACCATAAACAAATTTTCAGGGACGGTTAACAGCGCCTGTGGAACTAGATGGCAGCTGGCTAGATGAGCAGCCGACGTGAAGCCTTGCGAGACGGACCGGGCACTCCTTCCACCAGTGGCCTGAAGAACCGCAGTATCGACAAGGCCCTAGGGTGAATTCACGGTTAGCGGTGAAACTGTGTCGGTTTGTCGAAAAGGAAGCGAACGGCTGTGAAAATTGCCAAGAACGCTGACTCCCGTTGAACTGCCTTGAGTAAGGGGAGAAGAAAGGTTTAGCTTGACGATTTCGGACCGCAAATCCCTCAACATTACGCTTCTTTCTTTGTCGAACTTGATCTCTCAGAGCCTGCCTCTCCGCAGCGCGAATTCTCTTGTCGTCGTCCTCGCTCAACGAGACGGGATTAGATTCGTAGTGTTTAGCGGTCAACCAACCGGCCTCGGACGAATCCGCGATCCGTATCTTGCGGTTACGTTCCTGTAATAGTTCTACGGTTTCGTTAAGAATCGAAAACGCCTCAGACTCGGGAGGTAGATCGGCCAAATGATCCTTAAGTGAAACAAGCTTGGCTAACACTTGACCGTTAAATTTGAAATTGCGTTCGTTGCCGGTGTGATTAAACTTGATCTCCGACTGTTCCTTCAAAGAATTAGAAGCAGAAAGGGCGGCTGAGGCAATCTCTTGCGATTTCTGTACCTCAGACGAAATAACTGATTTGTGAAGGGCGAGCTGACTAACAACGAAATCTTTGAAACTATCAAGATCTTGCTTTGTAACAGGCTCGTCTCCAATACTACAAAATTAAGCTCGGCAAGGTGGGAGCGGTAAAACTGGCTGTGTCGAGTGACTAACGCGAGAGGCGACGAGGCTTAAATACCGAGATGTGGCGTAAAATCCCTAGAGGATCAAACTGCGGCCATAAATGCAAATTCCGAACATAAACACGTAAACGTGGTTGTTAGTTGGTCCTGGTGTTAGTCTTAAGTTTGCGTTCAAATCAAGTAAACCAACTCTGAAGTAATAACGATTTATATTTTCCACAGACCAGTAAGAGAGTAGAAATGGCATCTTTATCCCGCATTAATGTGCACCGAAGTCATAAGCAAAGAAAATGGCTAAAACACCACCAAGCTTTCGTTGAGTTATTTTTTTTGTATCACCTGGATAAAATGGCTCAATTCATTTTCCTGGCTTTCTAAATGTTGGTTATTTTTGTCGCTGGCAAAAAAGGGGAGAAAGAGACATTCCTGGCTAGGGAAATGCCTTTTTGGTAAATATCCTGGCTGGGAAAAGCTCTTAAAGTAAAGATCGTGGCTGAAAAATGTATTTTAAAATCTAGCTCTAGCTGGCTTTGGGGACCGGATATAATTTTGCCACAGAAGTTAATAATCAACCAAAAAACAATTAGTGATTATTAAAATATTACTGGAGGCGATATCCAATCACTTAAGAAATTTTTCCTCTTTGGGTACTCCTGTTGAAGTAGTTTCTATGATTTCGAATGCCCAAACGAGTGTTTGATTCCTTACCGCGAGATGGATTCAATAGCTAGATTTGTAAGTATGCCAAATTCCAGTAGTATTATTCGTTGCTTTTCAAATTTAATTAGTCTCTAAAATTTCAAAATTTCGAATGTGCAAAGGAGATGTGACTTCCATTCCATCTTCTTCACTTGTTATTTCAACTTTGTGACTGCCTCCTTTGTTCATCTTATCCCAAAGTTCATGCAGTAAGGTTACGATTTTGTTGTCCAATTGCAGTCATTGCAAACGGTTTGTTAATGCGTCCATCTACAAAGCAAAAATCTGCTGTTCGATCATTCGGTCCATCTCTGAATTGAAATAATTTTTCCATTACCTTTATACACGTGTCCATTTCTGAGTGTGCCATAACGATGAAAAGCAAACCGGTTTCACGGGTTTTTTTCTAGTCTACATTATTAAGGAGACCCTTTTGGATACTCATCATCTTCAAAACTGGTTTTTCTAACCAACCGTTAAATTTGCTTCAACTTGTTTGACTGGTTCCTAGCTACTCCATTGTTCTTTCCCTATATAAGCGCGGCACTATCCGGCTGGTTGGGCGGAACCGTACCACGAGAACACACTTTTCACTCCAAATAAAAGAAAAATTATAATACAATTCAAACCAAATATATGACGTGCAGTTCATTCAAACCCCCTGCCGCCATCTTGAATATACCCTCGTACATCTACGTGGTATGCATTTCATTATAAACCCTAATCCAAAGACCGGTTTGGGTAGAATTTTTCACCGGCCGCCATTTTGAGTATACCCTCGTACAACAACGTGGCATGCATCTCATTATAACCTCTGCCTGAATCTGTTTGCATACATGAATAAAATTCGTCTATCCATCCCCCTTATACTACTAGTACTTCCCTATGAGACCTTGCAGTACGACAGATGTGAATAAATTAAACTATAATATAAACATTTTAAATATTCAAGGTAAGAAAGGAACGAACTTTGTAAATAATTCCAACACATTTAGCAACTTTCCGTGAAATGTAGTCGATGTGAGAATTCCACTGCAAGTCTTGGTTGGTAGTTCAGACATTAATATCAATATTAACGCCACCGTTGAATAGATTTAAGACAACTCTCATTTGCCTTGATAAAAATAATACAGTGACTTGTTTTGGACGTGTTAATCGTCAATCTGTTTAACATCCAATCCCAGAGAGCATGAAGTTCTTTCCTCACCACAGATCATTAAGGTGTTAACATTTTCATGGGAAACTAGAACATTCACGTCATCAGCATATAACATAACGTGAATTAATTGTATCGACCCCAAAATTGAGCCTTGACTGGGAATTCCAGTTGAGATTTGCAAAGGATCCGAATCTGTACCATTTACTGAAACATATTGCATTCGCCTGCTTAAGTAACTGCGAAACCAAATTGAATCTGCTTCTTTCCCCTCGATTCTGTAATTATTAATTTATTGAATTGACCTTTTTAACTGAGAATCGTTAAAGCAAAAGTTTCAATGAATCATGAGCCTTTCATATTTAACAGATGACAGCCCTTCAGCGTGATTGAGAAGGGTCACTTCTATGATCCAGAATTTATTAATTAAAGATCTATCTAAAACTAGCTTAATTCTAGGAAGATTCCGTGGCTTATACTTATCCACGGCTATTATGGGAACCAAGCTTTCCTTGTTATGGGTTCCCGGCGTTGAACTAAGAGTTTTCTTTAGTTATTTGGTATTATTGGCGTAAATGTCATGCCGCCTTAATTAATTATTTAAATCAAATACTTCGGGAATATCTTGTAGCTAATAACAGAAGGAGGAGACAGTTTAGAGCTCGCTAAGATCGACGGTCACCTTTGGTACTTTAGCATCTAAAAAGCCGAACAATTGAGAGGAGTGTTTCCGATTCTATTGTTTCTATTATTGGAAAGTAGAAGTAACTATATATCTAAGAGCTTGGCACTGAGATTGCAGGGGGCTTTGACCTTTTTGTTCATAAATTACGGTAATAAAGAGAGCATGACAGTACTGCTTGACTGTGAAACCACCTCGTTTCTAGCGTGTCCTGTTTCAATGACCATATTAGATTAGAAGAGCTGCTCATCTATTTTGAATTTCAGGGGTGTAGAGAAAGATGACTCCGAATTTATAGATGTCTCAGATGAATATGGTTTCATGGATCACAATCTGCGCAACGCGCTTCTTCAGGCTGGATTTGCCAAATATTATGATGAAAGAGGCTCCAAGCTTCTCCCATGCCCGCGTGGTACTTTTGTTAATATCTCTGACACCAGACCAAGGTGCAAAAAATGCCCTGCTGGTAAGCTTACACAGATCCTATGCATTAAAGTAGCTCATTCATGCATGCAAGAATCGAAAACCAAGAACCGCTTTAAAGTGTGAGAGTTGTGTCTTAAATGCGTGAATTTAATATCAAAATTTATCAAATTAAGTTCCCAGACATGAAAGTTACCAATGGCGCGTCCAAAACACTTATTTTCATTCTCCTTATTTCTCAGTCACTCAGGTCTTATCTTATTCCCGGTACAGTTCGTGTGGCCATTGGGTATCTGAAACCTTACGTATAGTCATAATTTCAATAAGCCATCAACAGACCTTATTCACGGTGGCCGCCATGTTGGACTTGCTATTATCATGCAAATTAGCGACACACTTCTGAAGGTTCAAACAACACAAGTTCGAGAGGTTGCAACGAACATCTTAGCCACACAGATGATTTGTTTCACGTTAACTGAATGTTTATCACCTAAGTAGTAAAATGGAATGATTATGCAAGTTACTTCGATGTTTTTTTTAGTGAAAAAACAAGCAGATAACGAAGTAGAAAGTCAAAATGTCAAAGGCAGTCAAAGATATAAAATTATTATAAAAGGTACTTAATTCTCAATTCTAAAATGTACTTTAAGCAATGTTATTTCAATATTTCGACCAGCCGAATTTCTGCAATTTGCCTTTATTCCAATGTTTGCCCCACAGCATAACACATGGCTAATTTGAATAACAATGTGAAAACCAACATGGCGGCTATCTTGAATAAGGCCTATTGCTCCACACTCTTCTACTGGAATTTCCTGTTGTGAGCAGGAGACCTTTTGTACATGTTCTACATGGCGCTCTTTTTCGGAATTCGCAAGTTGCAACAAAGCTATTTATAATTGTCACTTACAATTACAACGGCATCAAAATGGATCCTTCTTTGAAGACGCTATTCAGCAAATTCCTAAGATAACTAACATTACTGTTTGACCCAAGCACTCAGACTATTTCACAAATCACATTGTTTAACTTACAAAATACTACTTAATGCACTATTTACAATTCTCATTATACAAAGTTCCTGTTAGTGGTTAGATTCTCTATATAACATCACCAAAAATATTAGAATGGCAACGAAATGAGTACTGAGTACTTGCCGCTTTGGGGGGGGGGGGGGGGGGGGCGCAGATTTAACGTTAAATTCGTGAGCCCCAAAAATACATTTCTCAGCGTCATGCAGGATTTTAGTCATATCCTGCACGTACTGTTGTGTAGGTGTTTTTCGCTGTTCACACCCTTGCTGGAGCGTGATTTGTACTTTGGAAATGAGATATAAAATAAGTTTCTTGTAACCAACTTATTCAAACTCCCTGATGAAGTCTGCGTAAGCAGACGAAACCGGTCGGAGAAATAAAAGCAAGTTGACACGATCTGTTGCTTTGTGCTGCTCACTAGTACTTAATATTTAAAAAGTTTGTGCAACGTCTACTCCAGATAATTTTCGTACATCACCTTGCACATGTTCATTACTTC
>NC_090879.1:11355257-11367757 GCF_036669935.1 Montipora foliosa
AGACAATTAGACTATTATCTTTCTTGAAGTAATCACCCAACAAATGGTCTCCAGTGTCATAAAGACAACTGTCAGTTAACAAATGGTAAACGGCTCAGCGTGCATTATTGAGTTATGGTGCACGAGGGAGGTTGCTAAGCACGAGAGAAGGGTAAGAGTTGCTTCTTGAGTGCTTACAAGTACACCATAAATCAATAATGCACGCTGAGCCGTTTACCATTTGTTTTATAACATAATCGTTAACTCCACCCCTGCGTGTTTCGTGTGTATTTGCATAAACTCAAGTTTAGTCAATAGTCGATGTCAACACAACTTTGCTTTCTAAAGACAACTATGAATTAACAAGACAAAATGATCAACAAACAGTTTTCCTAGTCAAAATTTTATTGGAATCAACAAGAATTTGCTCTTAGGAGAGAAAACATTTCGATTTTCTTGCGAGCGTCTTGAAAGCGATCAACCTATCGCAAACAGCGCGACTTTTCCAAGCCAAAAAAGCGACGTTACATTATTTCAGCTTAAAAATAAATCTCAAAAAGAAAATAGACATTCCAAAACACCATTTACTTTCCCGTAGCATCATCCCTGGTCTCATAAAATCCATTTCAATTCCGCGATTCTGCTTCAATATTTGAGCAGGGTTCAGATTGTGTTTTGGAAATCAAAGCAGTACAAACACGAAACACTCTTTCGTCGCTTTAAGACCTTCAATCCTCCTTTTCCACTGTTGATTAATCTTTTAGGCGCTATATCTTTCTATTTTGAGCTCTGTAGAGGTTTACCCCTATTCTATGAGGAGGAAAATATGTCTTGGAAATTAGGACTGATGCACTAGTGACAGTATTTTCTTCTTTCCACAATCTCTGAAAGTGAGATCGCACGTCAGCTGTCGTCAGCTAGCGTGCACACATGGGCAAATGGTAAATGACCAATTGGCCAATCAGAACGCACGTTTTATCCAAGTTATGTTATAATACTACTTAGACTACTTACCGTCACAAGTCGAGACGCACAAATGCACAAACAGCCCTGCCGGATTGTGTAACACACGCTCTGTTGGCAAGCTTTGAATCCTCTTCCAAATCTGATTCGTCATCATCCGAATCTGTGTCATACCAGGAACCCATGACCCGGAGCCTACAGCTCCCATACTGAGCCTATGTAATGGCATTTTTACAGATCGATCAATTTTTAGACTATCTTAAAGCAGTTCCGGTTCGGTGACCCTATGACGTCAGCTTAATTTCTTGTAATTGGTCATCGGGCTCCTGTGGGAGTCTCATTCGCGGGAAATTCAATCTAAAAATAAATCGGTCTGTGAAAACGCCGTTACACGAACACATTAGGGTTGTAGGCTCCGGGTCATGGGTTCCTGGTCAGACTCATCAATTTGTTCTTGTCTGTGATCCTCAAGCACCTCAGTAATATCCCCGTCGTCCACAAATTGTTTGCTAACAACTCGCATTCGCTAATGATACCTTTGTTTTTTCTTCATGGAATGGAAGTCTCTCTTCAGACTTGTTGCTTGTGAGTTGAACAGTGTAGACAGGCGGTGGCAAGGCCCCATATTTACCTTTTGTGGTCTCGCTCCTAACAGTCTGTTGGCGTACTGGCCTATAACTCTCTAACCACTCTTTAATCTGTTCTTCCATACATTATGTTATGTCCTTGCTTGGTAAAGGTGGTAACTATAGGTGCTATAGGAGAAAGCTTAAGGCACATGGCAAATTGAGAGACAGGAGAGTACGACCTGTTTTGCGTGTAGTACTTTGCTGCCCATCTGGATGTGCACTTCCCACTTGTCCCAAAATCCTGCGCATACTGAAGAACAGTGAATGTCTCATACGTGGTTAATTGTCGTATAGCCTGCTCATCCCTTTTTAAAGCAAAGGCACAGATACGTGCGTCTTCCGGGGTACAGTCCCTTGTGGACCACTGGCTGCAGACTCTCCGGTCTCAACTGGTAGTGTTGCTTCACCTTATTCACAGTATCTTTTACATAGTTGTCAATCTTTATAACGTCGACGCTTGCTTGCTTCAAAGACACTCCTTCAAGTTTCATACCCTTAGAATGAATTCCAAAGGTAACCTATAGGGAAACGAGAATCTGAAGAAAAGATGGATATCGTTTCTGAGAGGCTCGTCACTATCTTCAGTTTTCCAGCGGAAAAATCTGTAACAAACAAAGTCTTGTCTACGGAGCTTATCCCCTCGATTTGTTTGAATGAACATGTATCTTGTGATTTGAACAACGCTATTCCAACTTCGGATTAACAAATCCACGGTTACTAAATTTGACCTCTTGTTAAAGCCTAACCTGAGGTTATAGTTTAACCCGCTTTTGAGCAACCGGGCCCTGAACTTTACTCTGAATACATCAAACCCTGCAGCGCATAAAAACAACCAAATTCAACACGTACCGTTAAGCTCACTGCTGCCCTCAGCGGATATCAAATTTGGAAAGTTGCCACTGTCCATCTGTGACTATTTATATAGAAAATTTCTCGCATTTACCAGCAGAGGATTATGCCAGGCGAACTAGCTTCAATAAGAACCAGCCAATTCATTGCTGAAAGGCTTGTTCCTTCACTCCTAAAAATTTCCGTTAGATGTTTTATTATTATTATTTTTTTTATTTATTTTTTTTTTCACTCAAGGACTCCTTGATGTTTTAATATGTCCACTGGAACGATTGCCACTTCTTCACCTTTTCGAAAGAAACTTAAGATCACTTTTATGATTCCGCTCCTGACTCGGCAACATGGAAATACAACGTACTGGCACGACAGTCGGAACAGGCAGTGAAAAGACTGCAGTACAACTGCAGCCCTCGATTACAAGCCTGCGTTCCTCCTCGAAAAGGAGGAGAAACAGTGGCGCTTACCATTTAAGCGGAACTTTCGGTGAGAATATTTTGACAGATGGCACTGGACATTCCCTGCCGAAGAAATGAGAAACGGAATGAGCCGTTCCAGTTGTGAATCTATTTGGGAATGCCGTAATAGTCTTGGTACAAATAGAGCGGTTTTCAAATGAGTGTCGTAAAACCAAAACCAAAGTAATTACTTTGGCCAATCAAAAAGGACGTAGACAATCCGGTAAACCAATCAAAACTCGAAGTAATTACACGTAGCCGACACAAAGCGCGGGAAAATGTGCACGCGCGAGCCATGATTGGTTTTGGTTTCACTTCTGATTGGTTGAAAAATTGGCGCGAGAACTTTGAACCAATCACTGAGTGAAGTAATTATAAACCAAAGCAATTCGCTAATTACTTTCGACACTCAATTGAAAACCACTCTAAATGTGGCGGCCAATGCCCGAATCCTCGCATCGGAGCCTGGTTCTAGTGTACAAACAAATGGTACAGAAATTTCCGGTCGTTTCGATAAAAATGGCAAGCGCCTCAGGTTATCTCTGGTGAAATAGAGCCAACCAAAGCCCACTGCCAGACCATGTCAGCTGTCGATTTCCTGTCAGTAATCGGTAATTGTCGGCCGTCAGTTTTATTTATCGCCGTTGGTCGCTAATCAGTTAACACCATTCAGACGCTTTAACAAAAGAAGTAGTGGTTTTAGAGATTCTCTTGTATGCTTCTCGAAACGGTTCACCGGAGATCATTTCTCTAAACATTATCAAGAGGCCAATAAGATGCGATCTTTTCGCTTTCGTTTTCAAATGAACACATCATGGTCAATGTTTGAGTTCTGCCAAAAAGCCTCTCAGACATGACGGCCTAATCTAATTAAGTGGCAAGTACATTACAATTCTTGCCAGATAAGTAGAAGAACGATTTGCCGGCATTGAAAAAACATTTTTTGCCAGATATTAAAAAAAAATGCATGCCCCACACAATTATACAAAACATTCAGGGCCCGGTTGTTCGACAGCCGATTAACTTAATCCAGGATTAGCGTAAATTCTTGTTTCATGTTTTCAACTTTTTGGCGAAAGTTTCTTTTGTTGATTTTTGTTTTTCAAGGTTGACTTCTTCTAATGTAAAGTTTTGCCGAATATCAGCATTGAACAGCAGAGTAGGGAACAGGGAGTAGAGAAATAAACTCCTTGGTTATTTTTTAATCTGGGATTACCGTTAATCGGCTTTTGAACAACTGGATCCAGCAGACGAGGAAATGTCGGAATAAGGCTGGTCGTAAGCAGCTCTTTAAGTTTTATGATTTCCAATAGAAACCAACTAGGAAAGAAAGGAACTCTAAGGCCCAAAGGCCAAGTCAAAACTAGATTTGTTGATGAACTTCATGGAGCGTTCATTGTCTCAGCAAAAGAAATTTGATGAAAAATCGAGAGTTGCATACCTTTTTTGCATCTTTTCTTTCACGGCTTTTCTAACTTGTCATTTGAAGACTCTCATATCTCGACCGCTTTAGTGATTCATAGTGCCAGAGAAATATGAAGTTCTACTAGAGACGAAATGTAACTCTAGGAGTCAGGATGACATGCATGGCGGTCATAGACAACGCTTCCCACCACTGCAATCGTATGTGGACTGAAACCTGACTCGACGGTTTTCCTCTGGGAGGTCCGGTTTTCCTCCCTCTCTTGCCAAAATCGACGGGCAGGTTCTTTTCCCCTATTTTAAAAGGAAACCCTTTTTTACCCTCATTTATTATATGATACTTAAAGCTGTCAAAAGCTACAAAAGATGAAACTGTCTGGGTAACTCTTTAAAAGCAGTCAAAAATTGTAGTAAAACGATATTGATTAATTTGTAAAGCAGAAATTAAGGCATTTTCCTTTCAGAATGTCAATAGCATTGGTGTTCCCACAAGTCTTTCATGCATTGGTATATTCCAGAGGATTCAGTGGTAGTATCACACAATGTTCCAAAACAGTTTCTTAGATCTTGCATTGCTTTGAGTTCAGTTTTTCGGTAAAAGATGTGAACAGCATTAGAGGCCTGGTGCAAAATATAGATTTGTTAATATGAATGAATTATAATAACCCTTTATAGACACCACGGAAAAGATAAGATAACAAAATTAAACTATCTTATTAAATGAATAAATAAGTTAATTGCGCTGTCTGATTTTTCTCAGGGACGGATACATATTCGTTTGCTGGATTTCGGGCATGTTACTGTCTGAATGGATATTTTCGAAGGCACATGTTTGAAGGCTGTGAGTCATGTGAACAACGACAGGGATTCAAATGCGAAAATGGCACTGTTAGTCTTAAACCGGGTTACTGGTGGAAATGGGAGAACGATACAAACAAAGAACTTTACAAATCCTTCAGCGACTTCTTACAGCGGAATTCTTCTGTTGGAAGCCAATCCATCATCGAGTACCGATACCCTCTTCCTCAAGCGTATAGATGTCCAAGACCGGAATCATGTCTGGGAGGTATGAACTCCACATGTTTTGCTGGATATAAAGGACCATTGTGTGAAGTGTGTAGTTCTGGATATTACAAACAGTTTAAGACATGCAAAGAGTGTCCCTCAACAGCATGGATGATAGCACAGCTTTCCGTCATAGCAGCAGTAGTTATTATAATCGCTGTGGTTGTGGTTTGGAGAAGCCGGAAACAAGCCAAGAAGAAACAAGATCGCTTCTTAGTTGACATAATTCTTGGAAAAGTAAAAATTGTTATCGGTTTCTACCAGGTAACATTTGGAGTTCTCGATGCATTTGCATACATCAAATGGCCAGACTCTCTCGAGTTTATTGGGAAATATTCCGAGATATTACAGCTAAATGTTATCCAGATTGCTCCTATCCACTGTCTCTTTCCAGATCTAAAAGTCAATGCTTTTGTAAGATTGTTTACTGTTCTCGGTATCAATGCTGCAGTCATCATTTTAGCATTTATTATTTATGGCATTAGGAAGGTCTTATTGAGCAGAAAGACCTTCCCGAGTCAAGTGGAAAAAGTGAGGAAAATTTCTGAAACAAAGCAGTTGGTCTACAGAACAGTCTTTTTTTTCCTTTACCTAACCTATCTAAGCACCTGCTCCAAGACAGCAAATGTTCTTCCCCTTGCCTGTCGAACACTGTGCCTTGACGAAAAACATGAAAAGTGCGATACGTTTCTAAAAGTTGACTTTAATATCAAGTGTTCCAGCCAAGAATTCCGACGATCTGTGATTGTTGCATATTGTAGTGTTTTGTACATCATGTTTCTACCTCTGGCTGTCTTGGTAGTTCTGTGGAGGCACCAAAGGTCATTGAAGAAACATGGCGACAGAGCCGACGATGAATCCACACATTCCCAGCATTCAATTCCAGAAATTGTCACAGGATTACACTTTTTATTCGCAAATTACAACACTCACACATGGTATTGGGAACTTGTTGAAACGGCTCGAAAGGTGACATTAACTTCAGGCATTATCCTGATAGGAGGTGAGAGCAGAGCCTACGTTGGGTTAGCATGTGTTATGTCAGGTCTCTATGGTATGTTCTTTGCGTACAAGCGGCCAATAGCGGATCCATTTGAGAACAGCCTGATGCTTTCTTCCCTTGCTGTCACATTCGTCAATCTCGCAATAGGTGTTGTCAGTAGAATACCAGCAGAGACCACAAAATCCTCGCTGGAATCATACGTGGACCATATCATGTTCAACGCATTGGTATTTGGAGCAAATTTTCTCGTTATTGCAATTCTTGTGGGTAAGTATTTTGTTCGTTCGTATTTAAACTTAAATCAAAGAGAGTTGGGAACGCGTTGCATGACTTCATCTGATTGGTTAAAAATGGTGGCCTAAGTTTGTTTCGCGCGCAAAGTGAATCTAAAATAAATCAATTTGTGACAGTGCTGGGGCAAGACCACAAAGTGATAGATCAACATTATTTTCTAATCCAATCTTGTGCCAGAAACTCGGACCTCTATGGTTGCCTTTGACTTTTCTGCAATGAACAACCATCCTCTTAACTAGGTCACTATATTGTAACAATTAACTTTCTTTTTTATTCGTCAAATTTAAGCATGGTGTGCACATCATTGGGCAAAGTAAATACTGCCACTCCCCGCCCTCTAGGAGATCAAAGAAAAAAAAAAAAAAAAAAAAAGGAATTCGGACCGTAAAGTACAAACCGATTCTATGTCTTAATCGTGCGTGGTATCTTCCAAAAAAAGTGTACTGCTGTATGTTAGGGTAAGGGCTAAGGTTAGAGTTCGTGACTGATTCTGCCATGTTTTTTTCTTTCAACTGATTTTCCCGGGAAAGGGTATTCTAAAAATAAACTTATTTGTGACTGTGCTGGGGAGCCCATTCATGCTATAACAACACTCTTATCTAATTTCCTCTTCTTTAGCATCAGAAATATCTGTTTGCTCATTACTTTCCATCTTGTGGTATAACAAAGATTCATTGAGTTGCAATGTCAAAGTGAAATTTTCAACTTATGGACGGTGACAACTATTGTTATCGCGCATACGTTCTGCGCATCTCGAGATACTCGGATTTCGCATGGGTGGTGTCTATTAATACAGGGACATTTTTGCGCAGTTCAAAACTATGCGGAAAAAGCAGAACTTAGCAAATGCTCTTGATATCCAAAAAGAAAACTGAGGGTAACAACGCATTTTTCAGAGACAATTAAGCTTTAATTTGGAAAAAAAACTTCATACATTGCTTTGCATTTCAAGCTTTTTACAAATATTCTTGATAAAATTATCTTCGAAAAATGCGTGCTTACCCCCAATTTTCTCTTTGGATTTCAATAACACTTGTCAAGATCTTCGTTTCCCGCATATTCATTAAACCGGGCAAAAATACCTTTGAATTAGTAGACACCTTCCTTAAATCTAGCAAACTCAATCAAAGAGGTTAGCTAGGTGGCAAAGCTCAACTATGCTTAGTGTTCTTTTTTAAACCATCATACGAGTTGTGTTTACTGAAACAAAGTAAGTTCTTCTGAAAATTTTCACTCAATTTCGATCGAAAACACTTCAGCATCTTACAATGTGATTGGAATACAGTGACACGAACAAACATCCGGGCCTTTACAACCACTGGGAAAAAAACAGTCGGGCGAAATACACATTTTGCAAAGTACCAAGCTCCGTTGTTGGGCTTCTCGTTCACTTGCGTTACCATATAAACATATTCACTTCCTTTTTTTTCTTCTTTTTTTTAGTCCAGTACGGCAGGTATTTTTTCCGCTTTATCAAAGAGTGGCGCAAAAATCCACAATGGTCTCTTTCGTGTTGCCTGGCGTTGCTTTTGCCTCTTAATGAACTCCAGACCGAAATACGAGGAATGACAGGGAAAAATTTGCTGAACGAACAAGTGCAAACTGGTAACTTTAACGTGCCATCAGTATCTAGTACGTTAAAGGAGAGTGGAGCAGTAAGCTTTGAACTTGTTACTATTCATGAGCAGCCGGAAGAGTCAGCTGAACCTCAATCAGTCAACTTTGGCTTTGAAGAAAGCGACAACGGTGGCCTTGAGGAAGACGATGCTGACAAAGTGGCATTTGACGCAAGAAAAGAGAGTGGAGCAGTAACCTTTGCACTCGCTACTATTTATAAGCAGCCAAAAGAGTCAGCTGAACCTCGATCAGTCAACTTTAGCTTTGAAGAAAGCGACAACGGTGGCCTTGAGGAAGACGATGCTGACAAAGTGGCATTTGACGCAAGAAAGGAGAGTGGAGCAGTAACCTTTACACTTGCTACTATTCATAAGCAGCCAAAAGAGTCAGCTGAACCTCGATCAGTCAACTTTAGCTTTGAAGAAAGCGACAACGGTGGCCTTGAAGAAGAAGATGCTGACAAAGTGGCATTTGACGCAAGAAAGGAGAGTGGAGCAGTAACCTTTGCACTTGCTACTATTCATGAGCAACCGAAAGAGTCAGTTGATCGTCGATCAGTCAACTTTAGCTTTGAAGAAAGCGACAACGGTGGCCTTGAAGAAGAAGATGCTGAGAAAGTGGCATTTGACGCAAGAAAGGAGAGTGGAGCAGTAACCTTTGCACTTGCTACTATTCATGAGCAACCGAAAGAGTCAGTTGAACGTCGATCAGTCAACTTTGGCTTTGAAGAAAGCGACAACGGTAGCCTTGAGGAAGAAGATGCTGACAAAGTGGCATTTGACGCAAGAAAGGAGAGTGGAGCAGTAACCTTTGCACTTGCTACTATTCATGAGCAACCGAAAGAGTCAGTTGAACGTCGATCAGTCAACTTTGGCTTTGAAGAAAGCGACAACGGTAGCCTTGAGGAAGAAGATGCTGACAAAGTGGCATTTGACGCAAGAAAGGAGAGTGGAGCAGTAACCTTTGCACTTGCTACTATTCATGAGCAGCCAAAAGAGTCAGCTGAACCTCGATTAGTCAACTTTGGCTTTGAAGAAAGCGACAACGGTGGCATCGAAGAAGGAGATGCTGACAAAGTGGCATTTGACACAAGAAAGAAGCTGGATCATCACGCAAACCCGAGAGCGACATTCGATACTCATTTCTGACTGGCTTGTTTGAAGTATCAACTGGACTGACTGAAGATTATCGCTGACAACGGCATTCTTAAGTAGAAATATAGAACCTTAAGTCTTTGAATAATGTAACCTGGCAGCATATGATTATCTTATTTGATCGTGAAATCGTTATCAGGAATAGAACATAAAAGATTACCTCAAAGTAAGTCTCAAGGTTTGAAATTCGTCACGACACATTCCTTTAAAGTATTCTCCACCCCACCCCCCCCCCCCCCCCTCACCGGCTGGTTCTTAGAAATAATGTCTTTCGTTGACTCTGCGTTCCTTGACTAGAACTGATAAGGGCCAAAGTCTTGGATAATCTAAATCTTGTATCGTGAGTTTCTTACCAGGTAGTAATATAAAGATAAAATGAACATGCAACTGATGACAACATAGAGTTGTCACGGGAGGCAGATCGCGGGGAAAAAAGTCACTGTGAATGACACGGATCGCATTCTTCCAAAAACAATCACCAAAGCAAGGATTGACATGAACCGATCACCAACCTGCCGTGTTCAACTTATACTGATACACAGCTAGTCGACAACATAAACCCACAGTATAACTGTGAGCATAGCCTTGAGACAAGTAATCAACGAGGTTCAAGAGTCTTTTATTGAGTTCATTTACATGTTAAAATAATTAAACGTAAATAGTTTCAGATTTTATAAGCAAAGGCATTTTTTGAAAGAAGTAAAAGTGTTTGATCTCCTGTGCGACCAGTTGTGCCTGGAGGCCCAGTCAGTGTGCCAGACTGGTTGAAGGCTCAGCGTTGTCGCTTTGCTGTTTTCCAAGACAGGAAACTTTGCTCCGCACTGTCTATTCTCACTCAGGTGTACAGATGGTCGCCGGAGACATACTGCAGGGGACGAGCATGCTTCGGTTTAGTGTCCCGTCCAGGGGTGAGTAGCAATAGTCTCAGTCGCTTCAAACTACAGAAATCGGGATAAGCTCAATCAGTGTGAACCCTCGGGGCTTGAGAGCGACTTCGCTTTGCCTTGCATATATAGCCACAACCATGATGTATACTAATCTGGAGAATATCGTACTTTACAAGAATCTAATTAGTTGGAGCATTCAATTGTTATGTTCTGATCAATGAACAAGCTCAGGAGTAGACAAAGTCAGCAGTTTAGTTTATTAAATGAAAGGGAAAGCAACGCGTGTGCAGCACCATGTCATCTCAAATAATTAATTAAGTAATTTCATTGTATGAACAAGATTAAGCCTTCCAAAAATGGAATCATGTACACCTGTGTTGACGAAGAGACTCGGTGGTGAAGATGGACTCTCCTGATTATGGACTGCTAACTTGTACAAATATCAAACACAATGATTTGCACAATTTATTGCTATGCATGGTTATCCTTCTTAACTTTACTTAACCTTATCGTTGAAGACCTTTGGAACTTACAAAAGCTTTTTAAGCTGGTAAGCTGCCAAAATGTAGCTTTATAATACTTAAAAGACCTGGTAGTGACTGAATGCATGATAGTCTATACCATATACTTTTGTTTCTAAAATTGCTTTATATTTTAGTTGTTTAGTTTGTATCTTGTGATGTTGCCAGGTAGCTGCTTAGTCTCAATAAAAGAATGCCGGATTCATTGAAGAAAGAAAGATAATTTTCTTTAACTTAAAACAAATCATCTTATACTTCAAAGGCCTTGAGCAAGATTTTTTCATCTCCTGGAGTTCTCAATAATAATACCATGTGAGATGGGGAAGTTGAAACTTAGGCATTAAGGTAAAAAAAAATGGGATAGAGCGGGTTAGGGGATCCTTGGTTGTATGCCTCCAGGCTTGATTAAAAAGGCAAAGATAAAAATTAAGGGAAAATATGAATGATAATAGAGACATTAAGATACCCCGAAATTGGTTTACGGGTAACGGGTAGCGCCATATCTTTTTCAATTTGCAATGACGAAATTGAACTTACCCGGTAGACCCAGCCTTTTTTCTGGGTTAGAAACCAGGTTTACCCTTAGAAGAGTTACGAGTAGCGACAGAGGAGACATGATGGAGAAACGAGTAAGTTTTTATCATCGGAGTACTTTCTAAACAGAGAACATTCGTAAGGACTAATTTTGGATATATTTGATAGCCTTTCTTAAAGAATTCAGTGAACTTATTTCTGAAGAAGAAGAAGCGCAACCTTGCTGCCCAGCCGGCCATCTTCAGTTTGTAAACTATCGTTACCAATCCCCGCCCGTTAATTAACTCTACGGGTATGGCTGCATGGAAATTTTACTTAAACGGGTACACTACCCTTACCCGTATACCGGTATATGTTGCAGGTAAAATCCGCTTTCAGGTCGAATCCGTTTAAACCTAGGTTAAATTAATGGAATTATGCACTCAACCTAGCTTAACCCCTCCTCTCTCCCCTAAAAAGGATATTTATATCATACATATCATACATTTTTATTTACCATCGGATTTTTAGAGTAGCTTGGTGTAGCTAATATCTCCGAGCATTTACCCTCCCAACCATGATATACCACAGAAGACATACCACAACACCGGGAACTACATGCCCTTCTCAAGCTCTGTATTACGCATCTCAACACATCTTCTTAATCTTTGGTGTTATCTTATCGGTTTTTGTATTCGTACACTTATTAATTCAGTCTCAACATTACAACATAGTAAGGGAACAAAGAACTGCACTTATTGGTACTCGAACTCGCACCTCCAGATCTGTAGTAGTGTGTCTTCACCAATACACTAAAACGACGAACGTGCTCAACCCAGCAAAGTTCTTTTCATTATTTAATTTTCAATGATTGGTCAATTAATATCTATGTTTATTGTTATGTTTTAAATTATCAATAGCCCCATGTCTATAGAACAGATTGACATCATCAGCAAATCGGTGAATTCAAGAATTTTTGAGCAATGATAAAAATAATTAATGTATAAAGGAAACAAAATTGGCCCGAGAACTGATCCTTGAGGAATACCACAAGGGACTGTGACAAGATCAGATGTTACACCATTTACTGTGACTATTTGTTCACGGTTCTTGAGAATAGGTGTCGCCAGGTTGTTACAGAGGGGTGTT
>NC_090879.1:11372757-11385257 GCF_036669935.1 Montipora foliosa
GATATTTTTTCATAATTTCATATTCTCTGTCAATATTTGCACAACAATCAAAACACGAAAATAGAAATGCAGGCAACAAATTTAGTCACATTTACCTCTTCGTCGAATTCTCATGCTAAACAAAGGAATTTTTAGTTATTGTGAAAATCTCTCTGTATTCGTTAGCAATCACCCTTTCAAATTTCAGAGAAATCGACCACTCTGCGAACATTTTATGAGTTTTTTTTCAATGGGATGTCAAAAGGGCAAGTGGATGTTATGCATAATCGGGCAAGTTCGGGCGATCAAGTTGCGCGTGTGACCCGTTATAAATATTTTTCACAAAATGTTCCCGAATCGTCAAGTATCACCACAGAGGACAAGAACATCATTCTAAAAGCTTATTCTACGCACAAATGGAGGTTCTGGAGGTAATTTTCTGATTGGAGATCACGTCTACGGCAGACGATAAATACAAACTCACGAGGCATGGTATATTTAATTACGTTAACACAACAGAAAGACGCTAACCTCATTTTGACTCGAAAATGCTTCACTATTGCCATAAAAACTATCCAGTTAAGCTCGTATACTACAAAACATGATGAATTCATAAAGGCCACCTTTTCCAGCGAAATATTTTATGAAACAAACAACATATTTGCTATTAGAGGCAATCTTTTTTTCAAAAAATCCTTAGCTGTCACATTTCCAATTTTTTTTACCTGAAGACTTTGCAGAGAACAGAGAGCACAGATCCACTTAGGGTGTTCGATTCCTTTTTTGTCTTTGTTGAACCCATAAGTTACCGGAGGATTTTTCATTTGGTTTCAGTGTCCTATATAACAGCACACTTAATAAAATATTAGAAATACAGCTCACTTTGATTTCGGCTCGACGGGCGATAGTTGTTGTCGAAGTCCATTACTCCCCGCTTTTAAGATTCCAGATATTTATTTTCCACCGCCTGTCTTATTTATCTCATTGACGTTCCATTCTTGAGCTCCGTAAGGGTATATTTGATTAAAGATGCACTAAAACGCCATGCGCGTTACAATGACTTTCGACGCCATTGCAGGTTTAATCATTAAATGTTCTCTTGTGTGCACGAGGGAAATCTACGCATTACTCCAGCCCCCTCAAACCTAACAAAATACGCACAGAAGACTATGCACAAAGACACCACTTAGCAGGGGAGTGACAGGCAAGACGTTTACTGACACGGAAAAAAGTATATAAAAGAAATGTAATAAATAAAAAAACCAAGAAATGAAACGTAGATTCCGACTGGGTTTGGCAACCCAGTAATATACAAAAATTGGATAAATGAGAGAGTATTTTAAGACGTGCCGAAAAGGGTGCTAGAAGAGTGCTGATGTAACACAACTTAAAGTAAATGGAATGATAAAAAAAGGGGACAAATGAGAGCGTGCTTTAAAGTGTGCCGAAAAGGGTGCGAACAGCGCTGATGTAACGCAACTCAAAGTAAATGGAATCATACAGAAATTGGACGAATGAGAGCATTTTTTAAGGCGTGCCGAAAAGGGTGCGAGAACAGCAATGATTTAACACATCTCAAGGTAAATGGAATTATACAAAAATTGGATAAATGAGAGCGTATTTTTAGGCGTCCCGAAAAGATTGCGAGAACAGCACTGATGTAACACAACTTAAATTAAATGGAATTATAAAAAAACTGGACAAATGAGAGCGTATTTTAATGCGTGCCGAAAAGGGTGCGAGAAAAGCACTGATGGAACACAACTCAAAGTAAATGGAAATATAGAAAAATTGGAAGTATAGAAAAATTGGGCAAATGAGAGTACATTATTACATTTTTTTAATAAAACTGACAAAATACAGGAGGCAAAGGTCCAACTCAAAGAAACACTTCAGAGAGTCAATGATATCATCTTTGAATTCTATTAAGGAAAACACATTGCCGATAGTGGTTTCAGCAAACCCCTTACCCGAATCGGGCTCTAATCTTCTACACTCTAACCAAAATCCATAAACCAAGGCCTTTCGGGAGACCTATAATCTCGGGCTGCGATGGCCCAAAAGAAATCATATCATTGTTTGTGGATCCATTACAGCCCATTGCTCAAAAGGCAAAATCGTTTCTCAAAGATACCACTGATTTTATCAATTTCATAGCAACAAACAAAGGTGTCACATAATACCAATTTGGTTTCTATTGATTTAACCAGCTTATGCGCAAATATCCCACAAGAGGAGGGCATATATAAGAACATTATGTACAACATACGACGATTTCTATAATGGTAATCCTCCTATCCCCACACGTTTTGTGGAACAAATGCTTAGCATCATTGCAGCGGAGAGATTTTAGCGGAGAAAACTACCTGCAAGTCCACGGGATAGCCACGGGAACACAAATGGCAGTATCTTTTGCCAACATTTTCATGGCAGAAATGCTAAGCCATTGCAAAGTTAAACTAACAGTATGGAAACGTTTCATTAATGACGTTTTCTCACTATGGGACGTAAATAAATAGGATATCAACCTGTTCATTGCACAAGTTAACAAGTTCCACCCAAATATAAAGTTTACAGCTGAAATTTCAGAGAAGGAGATCACTTTCCTAGACACAACAGTATACAAAGGAGAACGATTCGAAAAATAATCCATTCTCAATATCAGAACATATCACAAGCCGACTGAAACCTTCCAATGCACGCATTTTACCTCTTGTTGCCCACCCGGTGCCAAGAAGGGTTTTATTAAAGAAGAAGCTAGTAGGTTCCTCCGTACAAACTCCTGATAAACGCCATTTGAGGAGGCAATGTCTCGATTCAGAGCCCGCCTTGCAGAGCGAGGCTACCATGAGCAACTTATCGAGAGAACTCTATCTGAGACCAATTTTTCTGGAAGACAGTCGGCACTTAAACAAAAAGGTAAAACCAGCGAGAAAATTCTAACATTTGTCACAACATACAGCCCAGCAGTGTCAAATCTTCAAGCTATGCCGACTCGCAACTGGAGTTTTATTCGTTGCCATTGCTGGCAAACATATTCAAGAAACCTCCTTTAATTCGCACTGGATCAAAGTTTCGGCAACAAAAGAAAACCCTGTTAGGAAGAGACGGTAGGTGATAAGCTGAAATGGAATGTGGTAACAGGAGTTCTTTAATATATCAAATCAATGATTGATTGATTGATTGATTGATTGATTGATTGAGTGATTATATCTCAAAAACGAACTCGGTGACCCCCATTTTTGATTTCTGAAATGAAATCAGCATGCCATGCAGAATGAAACTTTCTGCAAAATTCCGTGGAGCAGATTCAGAGCCACCTTAAATAATGGAAAGTTTAAGGTAGCGCTGAATCCTCCTCACAGAACTGTTTTAAACTTTGCAGAGAGTTTCATCTTGGTTTTCTGATCATTTTTGTACAGTAAAAAAATGGTGTCACTGAGTTCGTTTTTTAGATATGAGCAACTAAAGCCAAAACATAGGGTGTTCTTTTTGCAAGGTTTTCCTGTTGCCATGGTAACTTGTACGCCACAAAAAAAAAAAAAGACTGCATCTTGTTTAGCGATTGATGTTTTACATGGTTACCACAACTTTGCTGTTACATGATCAAGTGTTGTATTGCCAATCCTTCTAATAACAAGGTCTCTTGAAAGTGTTGAAACTGGTTCGAGCCACCCAAAACTGAACACGAAATGCACATGGAAGGCAAATGTATGTGAAGTAAGGCAGACGAGTTGTGTGCGTTAACTCAGAACTGAGTAATTTTTTAATGTGGCGGATTTTATACAACCCACAGAAGGCCTTGATACATCTCTTGGCAACGTGAACATGTTGGAGTCAAACCAGGAACCCAAATTACAAAAACTTGTGGAGACGGTGTCAATGTATTTTTCAGGTTTATAGTTGTTGGCGAGAACCAACAATTAGAATTCTCTTTTTGAATCGTAACATAAGATAGCTCTGGCTCATCTTTCTTGTGTTAATCTTGGGCAACAACACAACAAAAGTTAATAAACTCAGCCAAAATAACCTTTCGAAAAATAGAATACTCTGAGTTTTACCCTTGGAAATTAAAACGGAGCTTTCGTCTTCATTTACTTTATATTACAGCTTATAGCTAGTGTTGGAGAAGAACTGAGCAAAATGTTCACGAAGCCAACAATGCGAAAACCTGAGGATAATTTTAGTCCTTTGTTAAGATGTATTAGAGATTATACCCTGAAAAATAAGGGAGGCGCGTACCATTAGTCAGAACTAGCCAGTCAGACCATACCATACCATTTGTAAAGAGAATACCTCTATCAATCAGAACTGTCCACATAAATCAGTTTCTTTCTACATAGTATGCATGGCAGTGATGGGGTTTTCGCGAAAACTCTCGAAAGAAGTCTGTTTCATTATCCAAATGCCCTGTCCGGCTGGCGAGTTCTGACTTTTAGTATGCGCCCTAAGGTTTAAATTTCAACAGAACTCAAGTAAATGTCGTATAATTTCCATGGGTTATTGCAGATCACTGCGGTTGCCTCCCAGGATGTTTACTGATTTGCCCCTGTGCATGGATCCTTTTGGCATCGAACGGTACACCCCAATATTGGTTTCACGGAAGATACTTATAAGTAAATCAGCAGAAGACAAAGAAGCGCAAAACAACAACAAATTTAAAAAAGAATTAACCGAAGTATGTAAACATATTAGATATTAGTTTTGCTAGATAGATCTTTCTCTTTTCTGCAGTTATATAAACAATGTTCTCGCGGAGGAGCCGATTACATTCCTTATTATGGAGCTGGAGGGGTGTGACTACATGTGTGACAGCTACAGGCCACGCCAGAGGAACTCGAACACCTATAGGTACTCTGTACGATGGATGGCAAGAGCTTCTCAATGCGCAAAAAAACGCGTCCATTAATGACAGGCGTAGGGGCAAGAAACACACACGACGTCGGAGTCCAAAGATTTACACACCGATCACAGACTTCATTTCCTTTGGTGACGTCCCTTGGCCTTGCGATGGCGATGCGAACGAAATGCTGGCCGTTATGCTGACAGGGGAGGAAACCACGTCCTCCACAAGTTTCTTTCCCGATATTCCCAGAACTTAAATGAAGAACTCGAAAATAATACTGAATAAAAAGTGAAAATAAAGGAAGGTTTGTCGGAATAGTAGTTCAAATTAAAATGTTCCCGACAACTTTTTTCCAGCCGTTTGCAGTTTATAAAGAACTGAGTTGCCATTACTACAAAGAAAGCCTAAGCAATTACCTATTTTAAAAATTATTTTAAGGCTAACTTACAAATCGATGAATTGTGAACATTTTATTTACTTTTAGTATTTTTAAGCTTGCCTTATTTGTACTTTGTAAATACTTTTTACTTATTACCTTTGCCTCCCTTTGTATTCCAAATTATTTGTAAGTAAGTCCACAACAGCCTTTGGCTGCCTCTTTCTTAACCTACTCGAATAAAGTATGTATCACTTGTAAACTACGTTGCGTTGTTTTCCTTGACTCGTCACATTTCTCGCCACTTTTCTGCAAATTTTACAATCTTAAGAGTCTTGTACTCTGACTAGTATCCTAATTGCGTTTTGCTTTCTGATAAGTAACTGCATGTAAGAAAGATAGTTTTCAACAAATCTCTTATTTCATTGCTCTTAGAAAACATCTCCTTCCTTTAAAAACGCAAAGCTATTCAGTGCAGTGAACGATTTTTTCGAGCTCGTGTACACAAGGTTCTCGACTGTTTACAAAATTCTGGGTCAGCGTGGTAGTGACAGAGTACTATTAAAAAGGGTTTTACAAATCTCTAAACGAGCGCTCCCAGCCTTTTGTCATACTGCCGCGTGCTTACAGGTAATCATTCAAACGAGCGCTATCTATTTAGGACTACCAGGTATCTGTAGCGTTGTGAAATACTACCCAGATTTGTATTACATTTTTAATTATCAAATTTTATCTACAACATTGACCAAAATGTAAACACTTCCAATTCCGTATGCAGGCCAGACTCTTCGTTTAATTTTTTTTCCACAAAAAAAGACGATAGAAATAGAATCAAATCTTTTTTTTTTTTCCAGTCATACTTTAGTCTTTAGGACAGCTCGTTGTAACAGTATTTTAGCTGTAAATTAATGTAATGTCTCGAAGATGTTAGCTCTTTCAGTTATTCTGTAATTCGAGATCAAATACATGAAGTTTATATGTGTATATATGTTACGTTTGGCAGGGCGCGTGCGTACACTTTGTAATCTGCGACTCCAACGCTTACCATATGAGAGAGAAAACAACTTTTCTCTTGAATATTTAAGCGGTCGAAATCTTAGTTAAGTTGAAATGACAAGGGCGGTCTGGAGCTGTGAGTAGGCGTGGGATTTGTCACATATGGTTTAGGGGCCGACATATCTCTCCCTCAATGCCGTACCGGGAGGCGAGGTCGGTAGCAGAAAGCAGCGAAGGGCCAACTGCGTCCAAAAGCGATCGCACGGGCCGAAATCCCGGGATGACTCGTTTGGTACGACACTCCAGTGCCATGTCTGGAGGTACTGCATTTTTCTCGTTTGTTCAAAGATTCCGTCAGTGCGTGCGTAAATGTTTTTCTGCCCCTGGGACACGTACGATACCAAAAAAAAAAAGATGCTAGTTTTTACAAGGAATTGACATTTCGGTTGATTCTTCAGGCATAAGCGTAAAGTAAGGACCGTGCGTGTCTGGTCTTTTCGACACAGAGGTGTGAGATCGATCGTTCCATGCGAACTGGGACGCCTAAAATGCTTTCTTGTCACTCGAGGCACGGCTGTTCACCAGTGAAGTTGTCTCTCTGGCCTTTCTGTGGACGAATTCCAGGACCTACCGATACAAATTGGGCAAGTTTTGAAAGCTAAAATCTTCAATCGATGCTGTATTTTGCTGGTAGGACTGGGTGGCCCGACACTTGGAAAAAAATCTATGAAATGAGAATCGGGGGACTTCCCTTGTCGTGGAATGGCAGAATTACCCAGAATCCTTTTTGGGCGTGAACAAGGCAACGACTGGCCCTCATGCATCAAATGGCGCGGAAGCGCGGCCGGAGGAAAAAAGTGAGCAGAAAACTAAGGAGTAGCCCTGGTACGTGCTGTTATTGTAGACTTTTGATTTCTGAACAAGTTTTTATCATGGAAACTTCGGGACAAAGTAATGCTTTTTTTCGCTGTTATGCTCGTAGCAAAATACTGGCCTTTGGTAATTTTTCCTGTCAAAAGAACGGCACTTGATGTAAATAAGAGAACACTGAAATTTATATTTGCAGATTACAAAAGTCAAGCTCTACATCTCTGTGTCATAAGCGCATTCAAACTTTCCCGATATTACTGTATAAAAGTCTGTTTTTTAATGATTTCCCTGCTACTGTATGCATGTGAAAAAATATTGAGTTTTCTCTCCGGTCTTCTTCTTAATACGATCTTCGCGGAAATTACCTTCTGTTCCTCAATAAAACCCAGAAACAACCAGTTGTGGCCTTAATTCTTTTTCTCACTGTACTTATCAGCCAAGTTGGACGATGCGCTAGCTGATTTTATCCGTACCACGGAGTTAACAGGTTTTAAAATGAGATCCCAGGGCCGCGCGCGCATTTTGTATAGCTGCTTTTCTTTTAAATTAATGTTTCTTTAAATATGTTATATTTAGTTATGTATCCGTATATGACATTATTTTAGCTGTAAATTAATGTAATGTCTCGAAGATGTTAGCTCTTTCAGTTATTCTGAAATTCGAGATCAAATACATGAAGTTTATGTGTGTATATATGTTACGTTTGGCAGGGCGCGTGCGTACACTTTGTAATCTACGACCCCAACGCTTACCATATGAGAGAGAAAACGACTTTTCTCTTGAATATTTAAGCGATCGAAATCTCAGTTAAGTTGAAATGACAAGGGCGGTCTGGAGCTGTGAGTAGGCGTGGGATTTGTCACATATGGTTTAGGGGCCGACATATCTCTCCCTCAATGCCGTACCGGGAGGCGAGGTCGGTAGCAGAAAGCAGCGAAGGGCCAACTGCGTCCAAAAGCGATCGCACGGGCCGAAATCCCGGGATGACTCGTTTGGTACGACACTCCAGCGCCATGTCTGGAGGTACTGCATTTTTCTCGCTTGTTCAAAGATTCCGTCAGTGCGTGCGTAAATGTTTTTCTGCCCCTGGGACACGTACGATACCAAAAAAAAATAAAAAAAAAGATGCTAGTTTTTACAAGGAATTGACATTTCGGTTGATTCTTCAGGCATAAGCGTAACGTAAGAGCCGTGCGTGTCTGGTTGTTTTCGACACAGAGGTGTGAGATCGATTGTTACATGCGAACTGGGACGCCTAAAATGCTTTTTTGTCACTCGAGGCACGGCGGTTCACGAGTGAAGTTGTCTCTCTGGCCTTTCTGTGGACGAATTCCAATTTGTATCTGACCTACCGATACAAATTGGGCAAGTTTTGAAAGCTAAAATCTTCAATCGATGCTGTATTTTGCTGGTAGGACTGGGTGGCCCGACACCTATGAGAATCGGGGAACTTCCCTTGTCATGGAATGGCAGAATTACCCAGAATCCTTTTAAGGCGTGAAGAAGGCAACTTGAGAAGCACGAGACTGGCCCTCATGCCCTCCCTCATGAAATGGCGCGTAAGCGCCTCTGGAGGAAAAAGTGAGAGGACGATTTCTGGTCAGATGCTAAGTAGTAGCTGTTATTGTGCTTTTGTGCTGGTAGCAAAATACTTGCCTTTTGTGATTTCTTGTTAAAGAAATTTATAATACTTAGATTTATATATGCAGACTACCTACTCCTTTTTGCTTATAATTAAAGTCAAACTCTTGATCTCTATGCAATAAGCGCATTCAAAGTTTCCTCATATTACTGTATTAAGTCTCTTTTTTTTATTGATTTTGCTGCTACTGTATATGAAAAATAAAGATATAATGCGCGCGTTGCCTAAACCGGTTTAACCGGAGTGACTAGCCCAGAAACTTGGGCTGCGGCGACTTTGAAGACTTGTTGAGAGCCCCTCTTTGCCTCCTTTTGGTGAGGCTCTGCTCGCACGGTGATGAAATATAACTGAGTTTCTCTCCGGTCTTCTTCTTAATGTGATCTTCGCGTAAATTAGATTCTGTCCCTCAATAAACCTACAACAACCAGTTATGGTTTTAGTTCTTTTTTTAGTTATCAGCCAAGTTGTGGAATGCGGTACCTGAGTTTATCCGTACCACTGAATTTAAATGTTTTATAATGAGAACTATGTATATTTGTAGCTGTAACTGTAATGTTCCAAGATTCTAGCTCCTGTATTTACTTTGAAATTCGAAATGAAAGAGAGTTTATGCATGTATGACGGTATGTTACCTTAAGCAGGGCGCTTGCGTACACTTTGTAATTCGCGACTCCAGAGCTTACCATATGAGAGATACAATGACTTAATTATTTAATTAAGCGATGGAAACCGCATTCTGAATTGACCAGGGCGGTCTGGAGCTGTGAGTAGGAGTGTGATTTGTCTCATATGGTTTAGGGGTTAACAATTCTCTCTCTCAGCATCAGTCGGCATCATTGAGTCAAAATCCTCGCTTTTATTTCTTCAGTCAGTAAAATCCATTTTCATGGCTGGTTCTTTCCAAGCACGGATTTTCCACGGTACTCTGTGTAAACAACGTAATCTCTGCCGTTACCTCGAAAATGGTCGCTTGTCCCCAGATCAATTGACCTCAAAGTCGGCCCTCTTCAGTTACTTTCCGTCGGTGGACTTTCTAATCTCACGGATGAGAACGATAGACCGTATAGCCCCTGTTTTGAGATCCCATATTAAGATCTCTAACATTTTGGAGCCTTGATTAAAACTGGGTGTTCTGCACCGTTTCTCTCCCCGTTTTTCAGGGCTGTGCTTACTCCCTTGTCGACCCTTGGGGGTTCCTGTCTCGTGACAATGCTCTATGTCACGCGATTTTAGGTGAATGAGTTGCACGCTTGACGAACGGTCTGCAAAACGTTCGCTTATTTATGTTCCTGCAACCTTCACTGCATCCTATGTGTCGTTAGCGTGCGTTTAAAAAAAGAATGATTTTGCATTTAACCACGAATCCGTGTTGGAAGTGAGTGTTTTCACCTAGCAATTTGGAATAGAATAATTTGAAGGTTAATTTAGTTCTTTGCCAGCAGCTGTTTTTATCACGAAGCTAATGTTTTCAAACTCACTACAGAATCTTAGTGCTGTTTGGATTTCCAGTTTATTACTTGGAATAACCTACTGAATTTGTTAAAATCGTCTGGTTGGATTGACGCTGTGTTACTCTCCTTAAACTCTACAAAATCAAGATTATGCGTTCAATTAGTTTCTGTGCGGCTTTTTTACCTTCATTGCTAATTATCGAGATTTCAGTTTTTGTTGGAGCAACATTAGATAGGAACGTTGTTAAACGATGGTCTACCCAAGTGGAGAACTATTTATTGAAACTCGCTGAGGAGGGATTGAAAACACAAGAGCTACAGAAGTTGTACGATGCTGCAAATTACACGGTTGAAGAGAAAAATGGCTTTGATACCATCAGATCCGTGAAGTCAAGACTTGGGAATTACTTTGTTAAAAAGGAGACAACAGCTAAGGTACCTTAATTAAAGTACATAACGACTGTGTTACGATCATAAAAATGCTCACGATCGATTAGTGAACCTTAAAGCCTAGTTTACACTGTGACATAAGCATAAGCATAAGTACTGTATAAGGAAAAGGAATCGTTTCCTTTTTCGTATGTTTATGCTTATGCTTATATGTCACGTTTACATAAACATAAGCATAACACCGAGGTGTCAGAGCTCTGTTTTTGATGTCTACGGATATTCAAGTTAATAGCGGCAGGTACAAAACACAGGTCACAGGTCACAGGTCATTGTTTTACCAAATTGAATACAGAAAGTATCCTAAACATTCATAAAAGCTAACCTTAGGCCTGTTTTTTAGGCCTAAAGAAATGTTTTTAGGCCCAAGGTTAGCTTTTATGAATGTTAAGGATACTTTCTGTATAGGTAAAACAATGACCTGTGACCTGTGACCTGTGACCTGTGACCTGCGTTTTGTACCTACCGAGTTAATAGTGCCTAAGATGTCGTACGAATTAAGGCACTGTTTTTTCCAGAAACTTGCTGAGCCAGTTCGCAATTATCCTGGCCTTTGCGACAATTCGCCAAAAATAAAATTCTCGGTCTGCTGGTTGCAGTTCCTGAGTCTTCTTACAGTTCTTTCCTATTTTGGAAAATATCCCTTTACCAACAGGACCTTTTCAGTCTGTTTTCTTGTTGCCATCATCTTCTTCTACGAAGCAAAAGGTCAGTCGTAGTAGGAGGAGGAGAAATTCTTCTTTGTGCGTCATTTTGGAAACATTGCTCGTCTCATTCTCCAGTGAGGTTTTTCTGGAACTAAACTGTGCTTGCTTATATCACTTCTCTTATGCTTATGCAACATGTGTGAACTTTGTTCTGCTTATGCTTATGTGGCGGTGTAAACCACACTTAATTATAAGGTGTTGTAGGACATTGGAACATTCCATTTTTCATCTGCAACTCCCTTATGGAAGGCATAATTCTGACATTCCTTTGTGCACCAATTCAGATTCTGACACCACCACTCACACTGGAAAAAGTGATAACGACACCCCAATGCATTTCTGAAATACTCATTCCGAACCCATGCTGTCTTGACATTTTATGCTACTGTACTGATTCCAGTACTTCTTTTCAGAAAATATAGAGATTCCAACACCTTCTTGTAAGCCAAATCTGTTTCCAACACCCCTCCAAAACTCTCAATTCCACATTCCAACAGGTACATTTCAATTATGCCTTCCGTAGGGGGGAGGGTGGTGCAGATAAAAAATGGAATGTCCCATTCTAAACTGACGGCCTGTTTCAAATTTTATAGTTCGTTTGAATGAGGATTTTTGTAATGTAATGATAATGTTGGGCTTGTGAGATTAAAGTTTCATAACTGCATATGGTCACTGAAAGAATGAGAAAAAGAAGAAAAGGAAAGTGTGCATACATGTACAATAGATCCGACACTTGGCCAGCAATTTCAGGTTCAAAAGTCACTAAAGCAGGGTGTGTTTGTCATAATGTGTATGCAGTTGAAACTCTACAAGTGCCTTGCTTTGAAATAAATAAAGTGAGGTGAGATCATTTTCAAACTTGAAACTTACAGTATAGGCAAATGTAAATCCTAAAATTAATATAAACATTCACAAAAAACTTATGTGAAAAATGATGAGATAGTCGACTTCTAGACAGTCTTGCAGTGCACTGTGGCTGACAGAATGACGGGTTTAAAGTACAGGTCACTTTTCACAGGTCACTTGTTACAAAACCTTTACTAATTAACTAAACTTTAATAGACCTCATTAGGCCTTGTTAGGCTTAAAAATGATGTTTAGGCCTAACAAGGTTTTAGGTTGCTTCAGTATAGGTAAAACAATGACCTGTAAGGAGAGATCTTTAGAATTGTGACCTGTGTTTTAA
>NC_090879.1:11390257-11395257 GCF_036669935.1 Montipora foliosa
TCTCTAAAGCACTGCTTAATTTGAGAATTCACATGTATATGCAAAAATGCCTTTAACTGTGGCAGAAAGAGTTCGAAATCACAGACAAAAAGTCAAAGAAAATGCAGAAAAGCATGAAGCACATAAAGAAAAAGACAAACTTAGAAAAAGGGAAAGTAGGAAGAAATCTGTTGATCCAGGAAAAGCCGAACTTGAAAGAAAGTAGTGCAGGGAAAGAGTGCGATTGCACAGGCTTAAGAAAAAGTTGTCTGCCTCACATGTACAAGATCCTGGTGACACTCTTACAGACAAAGATGACCTTTTCAAACAACATGCAGTTTTCTTTCCCTGCAATGATACTGAGGGTGAACATTGGTTCCTTGGAGTGATGTTTCCTCAGGAAATGTGTATCATAGTGCTCGACAGCTTGCCAGGTCAGTTTGTTAAGCCGACTGTCTTAAAGCGAGTGGAAGTGATGGTGTCACTTCTTTTGAAAGCTGACCGGTCGACTGATGTCAGCCAGTGGTCTTTCTATTCAAACAGGCCTGGTGAGATTCCAGAACAGAATAATACCTATGACTGTGGAATTTTCAGTTGCCTATATGCAAGGTGTGTGGCCACTAGATCTGTGATGATTCCTAAAACTGAGGTTCTGGCATACAGGCAACTGATGATCCAAGAGTTACACCAGAAAAGCCTTTGCCCAATTCCACCGCCAACTATTCAACCAGGGGAATACTATACAGTTGATTATATCAAAACCTATTATTTTGGGAGAGTAATGAAGAAAAGTGGCAGTTTTGTAGAATTCAAGTTCCTGCACAGAAAGAGTGCCAGTACTTTCCATTGGCCTAGACGAGATGACGTGGACAGAGTCCACTTTTCAAACATTTTCTCTGATCCAGTAACTGTTCCCCAATTTATCAGTGGGCCTTTTGAAATTCCAGAGCTTCCTGCCATGGAAAAACTTTTCAAAGTTATAAGGAAACACAAGAAAGTTTGAGAAACAATCAAGAGAAATAACTGTTTAACCAGAATTCTACTGATGTTACATGTACATGTAAATGCAACAAGTTAATGTTATAAAAGACAAATTGTCTTTGAGTGTAATGTTTGGGTTCTTGAGACTTTTTAAAATGTTTAACTTAGCTTCAAGAATTGTAACGTCCGTAACGTAACGTCCGTAACAAAGTTTTGTTACCATTATTTGAAAAATATTTCAGTTTTTCAGGGACTGCTTTTTACCAAAGTGTTTCTAAAGAATATTTAGCTTTGTGGCAGAAATATCTTTGAAATCTTTTAAATAGTTTTTTTAAGAATGGAAAAAGATTGTGTAAACGTTACGGACGTTACGTAACGTCCGTAACAAAATTTACTTTGTTAATAACTATTTTTTAAAAAAGGTTGGGGTGAAATTTATATTTTTTATTTATTAACTCCTTTGAGGTTTTTCTTCTGATATAACTGTTGGTAGACACAAATCATTTCCAAGTTTTATAAAGAAAGTTAAAAATTTGTCTCTCACCTATTGTTTATTATTAAAAAATAAACACGTACTTTGGAGATCCCCCCCTGAATGCGTTGCTGTCGCAAGCAAACCGAAACTTATTTTTCTATGTACTATAACTTGTCAGCAATATAGTACAGGGTATGATTTTAAGTCTAACCACTTTTTAAAAATCTGGATTTTTCACATTCTCATATGGAATTGCCCATGTATAGATTTAGAAAGTGATATAGATTTAGAAAGTGAGTTATTTCTAATTTATTCATTTGACAATGATGACATGAAGTTGTCGAAACGTCATGTTATTTTACTATGATCGTTAATTTTCTTGCTTAAACCAGAGTATGGAGAAAAAAAGAATAGAAAGTTTTGCAGCAGAGATTGACAAGAAAAGAATCAACAAATTCAACCTAGGTTATGATGGTGTAACAGAATTATTACCAGTATTGTACGTCTTATGTAGAAAAAAAATTTTGTTGAACCTTGCAAGGTTATCCGTTTCCTATTGTCATTTCATTTTGGTTAGACACCAGCTGTAGGGCATTATCCATTTTTATCAAACGTTTGCAATTTAAATGGGCTAGGTCACGCTATTTTAGATAATTTTGTTTAATTTTGTTAATTATTAGCTCTAAACGTCAAATTGGCAGAGCAAGAGTCTTTCATTTGCAAAATCACGGCCACATAACAACTGAGAATGATTTTCCAGCTGTATAAATGACATTTTGATATAGACTGTCACTGATATAAATTTGAAAAAAAGTGGGCCAACGTTTTTAATTAAATTAATTACCCAAATTCAATCCATTTCAATCGTCTCCAGTTTTGTCCATCCATGTCCCTTCTTGGCTTCCCTGTGTTTTGTTAGAGTTCCTCTATAGTTTTGAACAGTTATTTTGATATTTTGGTTAATTCTATGACCATTCGATCAGTGCTGAAATTGCCTAAAATTGCGTGACCTAGCCCCTTTAAGATCACAATGTCATTGAGATGGCATTAAAAAATTCAACCCAAAATTTGTGCTGAGAATATCTCTGAAAATGCAACAGCAACATTATTCAAAATTGGTATGAGTAATAACCCTTGAAAGGTGCAACACGGTGCAGAGTACATGACGTAACCATGGCAACACTTTTGGCTCCAGCCAGTTTTGGTTATACATGTAAATGAAATATCTCAAATTCCTGTCAAATCAGGCAAGACAGACAGTCCTGCTTAAAACACACACAGAACCCATGTTGCTGTAGGTCTCCCAGTCAACTCATTGAGTGTGAGTGTTGTTTGGTTAAGACAAAAAGTGGGATCCACACAAACTTGCTCTCGAAGCAAAACTGTTGTCATGGCAACTGTGCAATGGGTTTCATTTTATGCATTGACTGATGTACATTACTGGTGCCAAGTTTGAAGAGAACTGACTGCCTTAATATTTCTGAGGATATTCTCCATTTTGTGATTTGTTTTCCTTTTGGGATCACTGATGATGTCATCAGTTTTTGCACAAAAATCTTTAATATCTCCAGAATGATGGAGATATTTCAGAAATGAAAACACCACATTTCGTTTCTTCAAAAGGTCTTTCAAATAAGCACTTTAATATGATTATTTTAAGATGGTTTGAATACCAAACTGAAGCGCTGAGCTGTCAACAGAACCGACTTGTACCCGCCTCCACTTCACACAGAAAGGACTTGATAGAAATGATTGATAACCTCAAGGCAGGAGGAACAAGTGAACTCAAGTAAGATCACTCTTTTTGAAAGCAGCCACACTCTCTGGCCGACATTTTACTTCATTTTGAACTCTCTAAATAACGCCCAAAAGTGCCAAAAACGAAACAGTCATTTTTTTTCTAGTTTTTATACTGCTGCTGCAGCTTAGCTAGGCAACCTTGTGGTGGTTAAGTATTGATGATATCAATGATGTGACTTGTTGTTCTTGATATGCCAAACAAGGGCCTGTTTCAGGGCCAGGGGTCAGTGTTTCTCGATGGTCCCAAAACTTTTCAGGCTTATTCCGGGATTGCTATGTGTCTCTCTTTATCATCTAACCCAGGTTGTATTTCGCCATACGTAAACGGTAATCCAGATGGTCCTCGGATATTCCAGATCACAGCCATAGTCGATCCGGGATCCCGAGTAGTGGACTCATGGATTCCACCGAAATGGATTCCTTCGAAATTCGTGGATTCTGAATTCGTACAATGGATTCTGGATTTCACGCTCTGGATTCCAGATTCCAAAGCTTGACATTTTCAGGATCCCGGATTCTGCGTTCCGTCACATCAGGCGATTGTATTGAGGCATATGAAACTTTGTTTTGTTGGATCTTGTAAATCTGTGAAAAGACCAGCTTTCTAAAATGGAAGAATCAAATTTTCACAATTGGCTTTTCGGGCGCGGAAAGTTAATGGGACATTCGAGAAACGGGACCCAGGTTGCGCAAACATGGGTTTTCTTTTGTTCAACGAGTAGCACATAGATGACAAGAGAAAGGTCAAAATTAACATTCACTATGTTAGTTTTGATCAATGTACAACCATGGTTGACAGTCATTGAAAGTGTCAAATGCTAAATCACTTTCTCTTGGACTATGTTAAAAGAACTAACAAATTATATATTGATTTCGCTAGCCTGGTGAATTTCTTCGACATTATCAAGAGGAGTGATTTTAAAACTTTAATATATCTCCCGTTTTTGATTCTTGGTTTTTTGTTTTTATTTTCGATTGTGTCATCTATGTCCGCGACACAGATTTGGAGCTCTTTTCCCCAATGATTCAATAGATGTTTTTTGATGAAATGAAAGTTACAAAGATCATCGCAGTTGTATTCAAAAATCAGATAATTTTATTATGCCTTTTTGCGTGCCTCTGAATCAGTCTACAAAATTTTAGTTTCTAAAGAAACTGTGGTACTGCGTCGGTGGAAGATTGAAACAGAAATTGATTTTATCAAACGAGTTGATAAAGGTCGAATAACCACCGTGAAAGATTTGGAAAGCTGACGTTTCGAGCGTTAGCCCAGTAGGGCGGAAAGAGACCGGGCGGTGAAACGAGCGGGTCCGAGCAAAAAGGTGTGATGCAGTAGACTGGGGTCTACTAAAAAGCCTTTTCAAAATGGCGGCAAGTGTTGAGATCGGCGACTCACTCGAAGAATTGGAAGAAGTGTTTTTACAGGACATCACAGACGACTTTTTTTATTTGAACGAGAAAAAAATTCTTCAGATGTTCCAGACACATAGCTGATGTTAATGTAACAAACATTTTCTCTCTGTTCTTGATTGGTTCTCTCCTATAACCTATGGTCTTTAGGTAAATCCAAGTGTTTGCTTTCTTGTTCACTTTGCCATACAAGCCATTTCCATGGAAAAGGTTATAAGTCATGGTTTTTTTTTACATTTTGTTTATATTCTGGTGAGTATCATGTATAAGCGCCCTTTCGTCGGAGCGAATAGCGGAATTGTGGTTGTTGTAGGAGGTTTGTATGTGTGCGGAGGAGCTTTGCTATTGGTAGAAA
>NC_090879.1:11400257-11405257 GCF_036669935.1 Montipora foliosa
ATAATGCGTTTTTCAAGTGCGGCGCGATTATTTGTCCCAGTTTCACCAGTATTATTAAAAACTAGATCATTGGATAATGCAGTTCTTGTGTTTTGATTGGCTTAGCCATCATTGTATATTTAGCAGTTTAGCAATCGTGAATATCCACCACTAGCCTCCGACACTAAGCTGAATAGTTTTTGTTTTAGTATAGAGCGAGTTTCAATCGAGTGTCGTAAAACCAAAACCAAAGTAATTACTTTGGCCAGTAAACCAATCAAAATTCGAAATAATTACACGTAGCCTACACAAAGCGCGGGAAAATGTGCACGCGCGAGTCACAATTGGTTTTGGTTTCATTTCTGATTGGTGGAAAAGTGGCGCGAGAACTTTGAACCAATCACTGAGTGAAGTAATGCAAAACCAAAGCAATTCGCTATAATTACTATCGACACTCAATTGAAAATCGCTCTATACTAAAACAGTGAGATAATATAGCACAAAAAGATGATTTTATTCATTTATTCCTGAAAAGATTACAACATTTTCGGGCGCAAATTCCGCGCGAATTGCTCGGAGGTGAATAGCTAGGAATTATCCTGCGAAATCGCGCGGAATATGGCCTAATACTTAGCCGACGAGGCCGTAGGCCGAGTTGGCTAAAATCAGGCGATATTCCGCGAGATTGAGCAGGATAATTGTTTTATTATTCAAAACATTGATGACAAAGCACAATTTTCTACGTTTATTGGGAAAAAAAGCTGGGAAAACTACCATTTTTGTCCGCGACACACAAAATTTACGTATATTTAACAATTATTCCATGAGCGCGCGTTGGATATGAGATGATAGATAGCCAACGAGGTGCGTAGCGCCGAGTTGGCTATAATCATCTCATATCCAACAAGCGCGAGTGGAATAATTGTTTTATTAAAAACGCCCCCAAAATATAGAAAACTAGACTACAATAAAAATAAAAAGGCCCAAAAAATCACGCATATACTTGCCGTGTTTGTAGATCATGGTATAATGGCTCATAACCCATGATGGCTTAGCCAATCAAAACTCTCGAATTGCATTATTCAATGATCCAGTTTTTAATAACAAAGGATATCCGGAGTTTGAGTAGCCAGTCCGCGCGCGTTCAACGCTATCCACTGTTTTAATATGTACTAAGAGCAATTAAACCATGCTCTCTCTACAAATATCAGTAACTGCACGCATCAGTTCACTTGTATTTACAAAATAAAGTAGGGAAGTGATATCCATAAAACAATTATTCAACTCCCGCTTGTTGGATATGGGATGATTATGGTAGCCAACTCGGCGCTATGCGCCTCGTTTACTATCTCATATCCAACACGCGCTCGTGGAATCATTGTTAAGCATTCTTGTTGTCTAATATATTGGGTACATGGCGCGATCGATCCATTTTTGCATCCCCTCAGGCTCGCATCTTTTCATATCTGACATCCGACAATGGCACTGGGGAAGAATTTCCTGGCAAGCTTTCTTGCGATAATCAAGGTTACATGAAGAAACTTACGAGTGATGAGAACATAATATCTCAGATGCAGGATTATTACAGCTTCCTCGCGTCAAATACTATCAGCGTCAGCAATGTCACATGGACATCTCCTTACCTTGATGCTTCGGGCTTGGGACTCATGGTCACGGTAGCGATGCCTGTTATTAGTAAAGTCACAAACAAGTAAGTAGTTGTTGCGTTACATTTGCGCGACTCTCGGATGTAACATCGGAAATTCTTCATTTTCTCCCAGATTAAAAATTAGCTCATCAAGGCCTCGTGTGGTCAAGTAAGAGAAGTCAAAAGGCGGTGTTATTGTTTTGGTGAAAGACAGTGTATTGACCCAAGGGCCATTGCCCTAAGGCCTCTCTTTTTTTCTAAGGTTGTTTTTTTGATAAAACGTTGACCTGTTGTCTTTCTTCCCCAAGTTGTCGAAGACGGACAGTGATTGACTGAATCCCGGGTCATTTGTGCTCACGACCCTCACGTAGTCATGATGTTTAAACCATGTTGTTATACCTCCCAACTCAAATACGTTTTCCGATAGGAGGAGAACGTGTCACGTGTCATGGGTCAAACCTCAATAACTCCCTAGGGAGAACAAAACTCACTAACTCCCTACGGAAACAACGACTTGAACTTTAGACTCGCACGTAATCAGGTCGTGCACCTTTGAAACGTAACAGCGGCAAATTTAGTGTAAAAATCCGTGTATTGTTCTATTTCGACTTGGGAGGTATAACAAAACACTTAATGACTGGCCCCACGAGAAATAGTGAGTTTTGTTTCCCCTCGACCCATGGAAGGCCTCGGGGAAACAAAATTCACTGTTTCCTTTGAGGCCAGTCATTAAATGCTTATTGACGCCACAAACAACACGGATGTTCTAGTGAATCAATAATCCCGAAATATTGGCAGTTCTTTGAAAGTTGGGGAGGAAATTATAAGGTGTGGTCCTCTTAACGCTTCACCTGTGTCCTTCTTCTTTCTTTTACCACAGAACAATTGGTGTGGTTGGAATCGATGCTACTCTAGAGGAGATAGAGAATATCCTGTTAAATGACCGCTGGGGTTCAGTCTACGCTTTCTTGGTCAATGAAGATGGAGAGGCCATCTTTCACCCGCTGTTACGACCGAGTACCGAGGTGAGAGATCTAAATTATTTCTTTTCTTTTACGGCAACCTCAGACTGAAAGGGACCCAATTTGAGATTACCCTCATTTCTTCACGACGTTGAGACGTGTTTGCATTTGACCTTTCGATCAGTAGTTTAAATGCTTCAGCTTTAGGCCGAATGCAGTAATCTCACGGATGTTTGCGCATGAACGAAATAAGATGATAAAATCGGAAGGTTCAGTGACCAGCTCGGAAATTTTCTGCGTGCACGGACCCAGTGTCTCTACGTAGTAAAATGTACGTTTATCAAGGAAGTAAATGCTAATACAAATACACCAATATCACTTGACAGTGCAAGCTATTAAGAAAGAAAAAAGTTATAAATGTATAAGTCCGTACTCTTATCGATTAATCTGCGTGTAAGAAGCACTTCCGAAAGTGTAATACAATATAGACTGAAGTCATTGATGTCCAATCCACAGCCGTATTCGGAATGTAGCTCATGGTTTAATTTTCAAAATTGCACTTCTGTGTGTACAGTATTCTGAATTGATCGTTGACAGGGTAACTGTATTATTTTCTAAGGACATCAATGTTCTGACTTTCATGGTTTTGAATGCGAATTGCCTGCGGGATGCGAAAATGTTCTTTGCAATGTCTCTCGTAAGTCGTTCAGCTGTTGTTCATCGCTCATCGTGAAACAGAAGGCTTGTAAACTGGCTGATGATATACTAGGATGAAGACTGAAATGAAAACGGAAAGGAGTTACAAACAGCCATGGCAGCACAATTATTATGAAACGTACTCCTAAGTATAATCTTCGAGAATACCACTACCAGCCCCCTATATTTTCCATAATATATTTTCAGTCGCTGGCCTAAAAATCGTTGCTGAATTTATAGCGCCCATAGAAAGCTCTGTCTTTCTCTATTTAAGGCAGGAGCTCATTAAGAGGAGCCTCTATCTCCCATACTTGGCCTCGGAGTCAACCCTTTCCCGAGTAGATTTATTTATAGAACACCTCCCTTGGGCAGGAGCTCATTAATGAGCTCCTGCCTTGGGAGATTCAGCACGCTCACTGTTGTAAAAGCCAATCAAAACAGAGCTATCTCAGCGTCAAGGGAATTATGATACTTTTCGCGGGAAAAACCAGTTCCTAGAAATAAATTTACTCGGGAAAGGGTTGACTCGAGGAATTAGAGGAGATAGAGGCTCCTCTTGATGAGCTCCTGGTTAAGGTTGATATCCTACAATTCCTCATCACAACTTCAGGTTTGAGGTTGTATTACGCTTGACATTTTCTTACCTCGTATTGGCCATTGGCGCGACTCGATTTCCTCTGCTGTTACATCTGCACGTGAGCATCATCTTAAGCACTTTACGGTATTGCTTTCTCATTAGAACATACATAAATGGATCAGCTATGAGGTTTAATAGAAGAAGACAGCATACTATGAGGTCAGCGGAGCTGTTTTGCCAGTCGTAGAAAGCATTTCCGATGAGACGGACCTAAGAAGGAAAATATTAATCTAAAGAAATCGGACGTGGATTGTTTGCTATCAACTTCGGCTTCAGCTTCAGCCACTTGCCACATTCCCTTTCCTTTCTTTTGCCCGGGAGAGGCTAGGAAACGAGTTTGGCGCGAGTTCCCTCTCCCCATTCTCCCTTCGGTTGATTAGCTACAATCTTGGACAAATTAAATGGAAAATTGAGACCACCCCTCCCCCCAAAATCAGTGATGGGAAAATGGCGCGTTTTGGCCTTCACGCGGCTTCATCCTTGATTTTGGGGGGGGGGGGGGGGGGGGAAGGGGGCATTTCTGTTCCATTTTATTCTGTCCAAGATTGTAGTGTGCTTGGCTGAGTTTGGCAACTCTTCCTGAAGGCTGTCGAATTTGAATGATGTAACCACAATTTTTTTAATTGTCCAACCCATGAATACTTATTTTTCAGGGCAAAGTCTATTCCCCGGTTTGTGTGCTGTTTCTATGTAAAACAATAAAAACTACAGGTGCTCAGTTTGAAAACGTTCTAGTGAAAACTTCAAGTTTGCAGACATGAGATTGAAATCGTTCATAGGTTAGGCCCTTTCTTCAATTATTTTCTGCCAAAATTTCAAAGATTAAGGATCTACGATATTTTTCTTTAAATTAGCGGAAGACAAGGATTCGGACGTCTTTTTTTCGTATGAAGTATACTCCAATAATTATATAATTTATATAATTTAGAATATTTGCTATTAATCGTTTTGAACGACATTCCATAGACGAGTTCACGCTCTTGATTGCATCATGGGTAATCAGGGCAACATGGCGGGAATTTCAAAGGTTTGTATGGAAATTCAAAGCAAAAGATACTGTACGTGACTCTACTTTATA